>NW_009593833.1:32766-49179 GCF_000690535.1 Cariama cristata
AAAATGCTGCATTTCAGCAACATCCTGATACTGCATTTACTGGGAGTAAGTTTAAGGTGGCTGAATGAGGTGGCTTACTCTCCTATTTAAACTCCAGAGCTGGGCAAGATGATACTCAGCACTGGTGAGGCCACACATTGAGTACTGTGTTCAGTTCTGGACCCCGCACTATAAGAATGTCATGGAGGTGCTGGAGTGTGGCCAGAGAAGGGCAACGAAGGTGGTGAAGGGTCTGGAGCACAAGTCTGATGGGGGGCAGCTGAGGGAGCTGGGGGTGTTTAGACTGGAGAAGAGGAGGCTGAGGGGAGACCTGATGGCTCTCTACACATACCTGAAAGGAGGGTGTAGTGATGTGGGGGGTTGACCTCTTCTCCCAGGCAGCCAGTGACAGGACAAGAGGGCATAGTCTGAAACTGCACCAGGGGAAGTTCAGGCTAGAAATGAGGAGACCTTTCTTCACAGAAAGGGTCATTAGGCATTGGAATGGGCTGCCCAGGGAGGTGGTGGAGTCACCATCCCTGGAGGTGTTTAAGACAAGACTGGAGGTGGCACTTAGTGCCATGGCCTAATTGGTGGTGGTAGGGCAATGGTTGGACTTGGTGATCCCAGAGGTCTCTTCCAACCAAATGGATTCTGTGATTTTAGGAAGATAAACCTGAGGGTACAAGAAACAACCCCTCCCTCCTTTTTGAATTTTTTCATGTTATATGAAATGCCAACCTGTTCAATCAAGCTCTCAAACTGGCCCATTTCTCCCTTTTCTCATGACCATTCACTCACTTCTGAAACAAAACTCTGAAAACAAACAAATCAACAACATAGCAATTAAGTCACTAAGCAGAGCTCAGGGGTCCTCTGAGTTCTTCGCCCCATGGCTGCAGCGGGGAAGCACGTTGCGATGCTCCCGGGCAGCCAGCTCCATCATCTTGACAGTGAATCCAATTTGGTTCACTTTTTGCCCTGAGAAATTCCTTTTCTTTTAGGGAGTGTCTTGTTATGCAGGAGATGTTAACTCAAGTATTTTCATCTAGAGGGAGGAAGCAAAGTGTGTCGCTTTTCTGTCCTCGCCTCGCAGCCCTCCAGCCTCTGGAAGAGACGGCAGCTGTGGGTCCTTGTGCTGTGGTTCTGGAGAATGGACTGAACGAGGAGCCTGGCTCTGGGAGTCGTTTGTGGAGTGATGCTGCAGTGACAGGAGAGGACCCCCTGCCACCTGACCCTGCGGTGCAGAGCCATCAGCCCTAGCTGGGTTAAAGAGAACAGGAAGATCTTGTAGAAGAGCAAAAGAAACCCTGACAAAAGACATCATAAAATTGTTATTTCTAATGTAAAAAAGGTAATATTGGTAAATTATCATTTTACTCTTATTCTTCTGTAAACTAGAGCCATAACAAGACTGCCAAGTAGTAAAAATGGACTGGAAAATGCAGATCACATTAGAAATAACCTACAACTCTAAATTTTTCATTGAAGAGGTGCAGCAAATCCCAGTGGAGACAGTGGAGGAGATTCCTGGTTTGTAAGTCTTAGAATCATAGAATCATTATGGTTGGAAGAGACCTCAGAGATCAAGTCCAACCATATACCCGATGCCACCATGCCCACTAAACCCACTAAACCATGTCTCGAAGAAATGTCTTGAAATACTACAGAAATTCTAGCAGACAAAGAGTTAGGATGTCTACGTTTGAAAAGCAAGAAAAGTGACCTGAATAAGTAGTGGCAAAATCTTAACTTCAACTCTGGACTAAATTCTGGAAAAGCTAGCCTAGCTGGCAAAAGGCTGATGGAGAGGAGTAATCACCATTGTGGTCATTGTGGCTTTATGAAACTTTTCAAACAAAACTTGCTCTGGTGAGATTGCAAAGTGGAGAATGAAGTAACTTGCAGGTATGTGATCTACTGACTTAGCCAAGTGACTTTTCAGTTACTAATTTACGCTTGAAAATGTGGTTGCCACTGAAATGTCTTTACACCTGAAACTGGTGATCCTCTTTCAGTGTACGAGAACACTCGTGTACTCAGACTTGCTGGTGTCCTTTCCTCAGCTCTGAATTAAAAGAATCAGACGTGCACCCAGACATACACTGACCAGCGCAATCCCAGTTACCTCTGAATACGCAGTCTCTGTCTGTTGAATGAAAGTCTGTGGGTTGTAGCAGGGTGTATGATTAATGAGCTAATTAGTGAAAAGCTTTGCTGCTCTTGTCCCTTTAGTCCCAGCTTAAGTATGTGAGCCTGAAATAATGCCATTTTAGTCTACATCCAGATAATCCTGGTGGATAAGAACAGCTGCTACTTGACTCACTTAGGAAGCAGCTCCCTGGAGAGAGCATTGCAATCATGATGGAGACATGCAGGTTCTTCCTATCTTGGCACTGGTATTGAAAAATCTGTCCTTAAAGGACTTCTTCAATATTTTCCAAAAGATGCTTAACTAAAAATGCAAGTTTTTGTATACCAAACTAGTTTATTAGAAAGTTGATCTCCAAAGCTGGTGTGGAAAACCTTTGCTTAGCTCCCTAGTTGGGGTACCTGTACCTGGAGGAATCAAAGAAACTTATTTCTTAAGGCCCAAACTGTCTTGTTGGATGTGTAGCAGTAGTCTCCGCAATCTAAACTAAAGTTCCCCAGTAGGGTTGTGTTTCCTCTCTGGCAACTCATAATCTTTCTCAGCACATCATGGCAAATGAGCTGAAAAGTTTCTGTACAATCTTGTTGTGAGTCATAACCAATGCATCACCACCTAATGAAAACTAGAAAGTCTCATTTAAACTCATTTAAAGCATCTACTGAAAGATGTAGTCATAACTTCTTAATTATGCTGACAATCTCATGTGTCTTGATACGTAGTTTATGATAACAGACATGTGTCTTGATAAAGGACTATTTCTCCATAGTCAGATAGCAGAGGACGCTCTTTCAGACTGGTATTTATATCATAGCACAAGCATAAAAAAATTAACAAAACTTCCCTTTTCCTCTTACTAGCCCCCAGACTCTGACCTCTGTGATCCTCCTTTTGCTAGCAGTGACACTCAAAGTGGTAGTTACCTGTTCTGTTTTCGTTTAGAGGACAAATGCTCCAAGGAAGAGGTTCTTGGAAGGAGTTTATGAAATACCACATCACCCAGGTTAAAACAGTGTTGTAGTATAAGCTCACCAGAACCGACACGATCCATGAACCAATCCCTGTGGAAAGCACAAGATCTCAGCTTAGAAAAGCTTTGGAAAAAATTACCAGTCACAGCACTTGCTCTTAGAAGCTCACATTTCCTAATTTTTCAAGATTTTTCTGTTTTCCCAGAGGTTTTCATGTGAAAGATGGGCCTTTGTGTCCTCAGTAGCCAGACACTGGTGCACAGTCCCCCAGCTCACCAGCCCTGCTCCAAGAAGGCTGACGCTCCCTACTTACATCAAAGATAAGGGTTCAAATCTTTGCTCTAGTATATAATATGCTATTTTCTACAACACAGGACAACTTTAATAGCAGAGTCTAAAAAAGACTGAAGTTTCACAGTGTGCTATAGCTGCATGAGGGCACTCTTTTATCCCAAATCACACACATACGCCCTAAACTGGGAACTGTTTTGCTCCTACAATAAGGAAGGAAGAATAGCAGTGGCACGGTTTCTGCTTGCTGGCATTTTTGTGAAGGGAGGATGAACATGCCTAATTGTAGGAGATGGGTTTACCTGGAGTCACCACCCTACTGATTGGAATTTCTTCCTGGTTGCTCTCTGGCCCTTAGATAACTCCTCTTACCCCCCCTTCTCCTCCCACACATGCCCACAGGCATGGCTGTCGCTGCCAATCCCATTTTCAGGCATCTGCTTGAAGCAGGGCATGATCCAGCAGCGCTGGAGGGAGCATCCGAGGGTTTCTCCTTGCCCTGCAGGCAGGAGGGTGCTGGCTTACAACCAGCAGAGCCAATGGTTCAGCCCTCTAACCGGGGCTGCTCCCATTAGCTTTTTGCAACCTAACAATGCATGCAGGACACAAGATATGTTTTTTTGGTGTATATTAAATTAAATAAATAGATAAAGATTGCTGGTACAGAACTGCACAGCAGTCTGATGCACGCTGCCATGCAGATTGTCCCTCGTGCCCACCCATGTTAGTAATCTCCCTTCCGTAGCCCCACTGTACTCCTCACTCTCGTGGAGGGGAACTTTCCCAGGTGCTTTGGGCTCTTTAGGAAGTGCCGGGGTCCCATTCCTGATTTCCCATCTTTCTGTCCTCGCTCCAGTCTGACTATCCCTGGATAGAGAAGACTGGCTCCTGGAGGGGCTGTGAGGGAGGAGCGAGAAGCACTGTGGGCAGGCAGCTCTTGTGTAAGCTCCAAGATATGATAGGAATGGGGCGGGCTTGGCTGGCAGAGCTTGTGATGGTTGTACCTCCCATGGCAAAGGTTGTGAGGTCTGCATTTAAGGCTCCCATGTGCCTAGGGTAACATCTGATGGGAGTGATACAGAATTATAGAATCATAGAATGGTTTGGGTTGGAGGGGACCATTCAAGGTCATCCAGTCCAACCCCCTTGCAATGAGCAGGGACATCTTCAACTTGATCAGGTCCAACCTGACCTTGAATGTTTCCAGGGAGGGGGCATCTACGACCTCTCTGGGCAACCTGTTCCAGTGTTTCACCACTGTCATTGTAAAAAATTTCTTTTTATATCCTAACAAGTATCAGGCACAGGTCTGTAGAAAGTGAGTGCTGGGTGGGAGCTCAGCTGCGGTTCCTTGAGTTGGGACCCCGAGAGACGTACCAACTCCTCCAAGGTAAGGTGAGATGGTGTTCCAGGCACTGATGCTGCCTTTCTTCAAGCACTGTCCTAGGGCCAGTTCAAGGTGCAACAGAGGGATTCCTTCGAAGAGAAGAGCAATGAAGTATGGGATCAAAAAAAATTAAGTGCAATTGAGCCACATGTTTATCTGCATCCCACTGAAATTAATGTGTGATAATTTCTCTGCTTTATGGCCCTAACAAAGTCCTTGTAGGATGTGTTGAGAGAGGGAGCATTACTAGGGATACCTGCCAAGTAACATCTGTTACTGGTAATTTTGTTGGTGATGGTGTAGGAGGGTGGACTGGGATGCTTAGTGCTGCAGGATGCTTCCCCTCAGGCACTGCTGCAGCCCATTAGAAATACCCTCACAATTTCCTCCATTTCCCTTTCTTTTAAGCTTCTTATTTTCTCCCCCTGCTCATAAAGCACAAGGGTTTGCCTCTCCCCTATACTGCCTGTTTCCCCTCCAGTGCATCGCCTCGGTTCCCTCCCTAAAGCTCTCAGGCATGTGCTCCTCCCTCCTCCCCTGGTAAAGCAGGATTTTGTGCTGGAGACCTCCAAGAGACCAGATTACTCAATCGCATGAAGTTCTGCTTAGAGCACAGAGCCTCTGGCTAATGAAAAATCGAAAGCAAGACTGAAGTTATTGGATGAGATGTTGGAGCAATGAAAAATGATTTCCTCTTGATTCATATCCTCTATGTCTGTCCTGTTTTTCTTGTAGCATCTCCCCTGGGCCAGAGGCAGCACCTGTCCCTGGGAAGGTACTGGTCCTGCTGGCAGCCTGCCTGCTTCCTGCAAAATGGTGTGCGACGCCTCATCTCCCCCGCCGTCCCTCGGGAGGGATGTGGGCTTGGGTCTCCCTCCTTGGAACAGATACTGATTTTCACAAGACCAGGAGAAGTTTCATCAGTATGTTTAAACCACCTTCCCAAACGTCCAATTCAATTGAAACGGTGTAATAGATTGGAGTTTATTGCCATGACCGACAACCACTGTGACCGTGAAGCTCCTTTTCTCTGTGGAAACAAAGACAGAAGTCCTGCCTCAGCCCCCTCCCAATCCTCCTGCCAACTCATACTGACTCCTCTGTCTCTTTGTCAATAAACCCGAGCCTTGTTATACCATTTCAACTTGGCATCCAAATCTCCTATCGATGAGTCTGCCCACCTCTGCTCTTCCAGCTCTGGAAACCTCCTCCTCTCCCTCCTGGCTGGCAGGGAGAGCAGGGAGAGCAGGGAGAGCAAGAAAGGCATCACCATCACTGTCCCAGGGAGCAGCTCAGCTCTCTGCTCCGTCTTCGGCCCTGAGAGGGAGGTGGGGGAATGCACAAGGATTTCTGGTCTCTTCCAGGAACGGCTCCTGGGTTTTGCAATCACTGACAGAAAGGCTGGGCAGATAAATCGAATCACTTGGGCTAGGTATTGCAATAACTTTGCTACCTATTGCTGGGTGCTGCAATAACTACATACAACACCCAGAGAAGGTGTGTTGTTTAATAGCTTAGCCCTTTATCAAGAAATACATAGGAACAAAAATCAGCAAAGCTTTTCTCAGTGAAGGACTGTTCTTAATTTGCCAAAGGTGGAAATAAATGTCTCTCCTTATGATCTGATTTCTTAAGATGTTTTTAACCGCTAAGAAAAAGGAGTCTCACAGTTAATTCCCAGTATGTTAAATCCTCAATTTGGACCCTTGCTACCCCAGCTCAGTAGCCCCCTTGCTTGGAGGAAGCTCTAAAGTGGCTGTTACAAACCCACCCTAACAGAGAGATTTACAGAGGGAGTCAAGGAACACAATAGTTTGTTTAAGTGTTTTAACACTTGATGAAATCTCGCCTGGACCTACCTACCGACACTCCCTTGTAAATACTAAGGAATTTGCAGGTCCCTTCTGCAAGAATTCAGTAACTTGTGGCCATGCTCAGTCCTGCGCTCTCCTTCAAACCTGCTGCAGTATCCCCCTCCACAGCACACCCGATGGTGTCCACCCGAGGGTGCCCACCCAGCCCTCCTAACAGCCTGATG
Source organism: Cariama cristata (assembly GCF_000690535.1). Lineage (NCBI taxonomy): Eukaryota > Metazoa > Chordata > Aves > Cariamiformes > Cariamidae > Cariama > Cariama cristata. Next base: position 39,582 of record NW_009593833.1, read on the forward strand.
CCTTGGACTGTCTCTTGGGAAGAGCAAAATATTCATGGGAGTGACCAGAGCCCCACAGTGCGGAGCACGTTGCTTGTTCGCCCGCCTGCCTGGCCGCACACCAGCTCCGGGCGACAGCTATATCCCTGCAATCCATGTGATGCTGAGCCCTCCCCATAAAGGGACCAGCCTATCTCTCATATCGTATCTCCCTGGAAATAACTGTGCAATAATTAGTGCAAACTGCCCTCTGTTATCTCTCTCCCCTTTTCTGTTTGCTAGTTGAACCATTGACAGCAAAGCATGTTTAGATATTCTGCTGATAAAAGCCTGTTTACTTAGTGCTGGTTTGTATGTATCTCCAGTCACATTTACAGCATGGCAAAACATAATGTCACACTTGGAAAGAAAATACTGGTTTTCCATGAGAAGAGTATAAAAAGTATGCTATCTGCGAATATGAAAATATGGCAGACTGGGCTAAGAAGAAATAATTAACGGAGCTAATCTTTCTCGAACCTACTTCAAATAAATGGCTTGTAGTGTAAAAATATGTTTTCAGTTATTCATTCCTTTGCTTTACAGTAATTTTAGGCAAAAAGGAAACAGTCAGGAAAAGCATAGACAGTCTGCTTGAGGACTTGAAGCTTACTCTTTTCCACAATAAAATAGAAAGAAAAAGAGTACTGGAAAGGTATCAGATCCCCAACAGTGAGCAGGAACCCTCTAGCACCAGGGAAGGTGTGCCAGAAGGCAGAATTGAAATACTTTTTTTAAAAAAAAGTGCCATGAGAAATCTAACCGTGGAAAAGGCAAAAAGAAAATCCAAGAAGCAGAATGAAGAGGCAAGCTGGTACCTAACACCGAGCATGTATCACAAAACAGACCATTCAAACACGGACACAGCAAAACCCTGTCGGCACCCATACGACTTGTGGCCCAGGTACAGCAGAAACTCAGGAGGTTTGACTTCCATGAGACATGGGAAAAGGAAACCTCAGCAGAAACAATCATAAAGTGCCAGTAAGCAAAGTATTCTATATCTGGGTATTCTAGGTATATTTATATCTAGATATTCTAGGTCTATATGCTCCACAGTGAAAGGAAAATAAATGACATACATAAGAAGCAAGGCCAGGGAGGAACCTCTACAAACAAAAGTTTAACTTCAGTAACTTTTTTCTTCTCAAAAATTAATAAGGAAAACGATAGTGATCAAGCATTTGTAAGTACCTCAAAAGCCTCGAGAAATGCCCATAAATATCGAAAGTATCACCAGGGCATGATTTAGTTGCATTGCTGAGGCGTGACCTAAGGACACCACTCCTTCTATCAGAAAGACACTCAAGATGCATAAAGCATCCATCCTGCAAGTAGATACATGTACTACTAAAAGAAGGTCAAGGAAAAAAAAAAAGATAAAGGAAAAAAAAAAGATAAAAAAGAAACCCAAACCACTCCAAAATCTACCAGAGTTAAAAGTTCTTTTGGAAGGAGATCCTGCATGAGGGTACCGCAAAGCCGAGGAACAATCCCTGCGCACATGAGATGGCACAGAAAGCCTACAGGTGCTTTTTCAAATCAGGCTATCAACAACTACAAATACTGCATGTATTGCTAAGTTGGTTTCATTAACAAGAGTCCCAAGTGACAAGGAGCACCAGCGTGTAGCACAGTCGCTATCTTTGCTAACTCAGAAGAACCATTGGAGTGGAGATAGGTCTATAGTCATGGCAGTAGAACAGAAAATACCTGGAGCACTCTCCATACACTGAGGGTTTTTAGAACCTGACCGCTCGATTGCAATGTACAGGCAAATCAGGTCAGAAAAGCAACTGCCCAACCATATTCAGCCCTCTGCCTGCAAAATGACACTCGAAGGGCACAATCTTTGTTCTATCACCTGCACATGACAATCTGGAAGAAAAGTGCATGAACTACTAGGCAGCCCGTTGAGAGCTGCGGATGCACCGGAGGACAGAATGACCAGGAGGCGGATGAGGGAATGCAGTCTAAAGCTGAATCATGGCAACCAGCAAAGCAGAGTGAAACAGCCAAATTGGTTTTGTCACCTCTTAGAAAGAGAGAGCAATGGACTTGACTACTGGAAGTGTAAAGCAGTTTGAAATATCAGCCAGGTGACCTCCTGATCAAGATGTACCAAGACCAGCAGAAATTGATGAGCCTCAGTGAGAAGCAGAGCAGAAAACTCAATATCTTTTCTTGATGCTGGGGTACCAATGAAGGCTTCCTAAAAGGTGGAGAAAAACTTAGAACTGATCCACACGCTCAATATTGCATCTTACCAGTGCCTGCAGATCAGCTGGCAGAAGTAAGGCAAGTAACTTGAAACGATGATGTAAAGACACAAGAGGATTTGAAAAGCCAGAACATGAATAATAAATTTTTCAGATCAGAGATTTAGGAATGGAAAAAATTATAAAGAAGACTGAAGTGACCTGGAAACTGGCAAAAGTAATTCCAAAGAAAACACATCTGTAGAGTCTGAAAAATTCAGAAAGCACATCTCAGTACGATACAATGCAACAAGCATTCAGAGATTCCCTTTACCGGTTCTGCTGGTGCACAGGACAAATGGCGTTGGTGCATTTTTCCAAAAGACTGAGAACTTAATGGCAAGATACCTGTGATAATTTATGTTTTACCTACAAGAAATTGCAATAGGTAGTAACTACCTGTTCAGATAAAAAGAAAAAGCTATCAGCTATTGAAAGGGGATTACCAGACCTGTCCCCCTTTCTCAGTGGGAGTTCAGCTAAGCAGCATAGTAGTCAACACAGTAATGAATCATATCAAGGACAACACCAAGCTGTGTGGTGCGGTCGACACGCTGGAGGGAAGGGATGCCATCCAGAGGGACCTGGACAGGCTTGAGAGGTGGGCCTGTGTGAACCTCATGAAGCTCAACAAGGCCAGGGGCAAGGTCCTGCACCTGTGTTGGGGCAATCCCAAGCACAAATACAGGATGGATGGAGAATGCATTGAGAGCAACCCTGAGGAGAAGGACTTGGGGGTGCTGGTTGGCGAGAAGATCAACATGGCCCATGTGCACTCACAGCCCAGAAAGCCAACCATATCCTGGGCTGCATCCAAAGCAGCGTGACCAGCAGGTCGAGGGAGGGGATTCTGCCCCTCTACTCCACCCTGGTGAGACCCCCCCTGCAGTACTGCCTTCAGCTCTGCGGCCACCAACACAAGAAGGACATGGACCTGTTGGAGCAAGTCCAGAGGAGGCCACGAAGATGATCCGAGGGCTGGAGCACCTCTCCTGTGAGGAAAGGCTGAGAGAGTTGGAGTTGTTCAACCTGGAGAAGAGAAGGCTCTGGGGAGACCTTAGAGCAGCCTTCTAGTACCTAAAGGGGCTGACAAGAATGCTGGGGAGGGACAGTTTACAGGGCATGTAGTGATAGGACAAGGGGCAATGGCTTTAAACTGGAAGAGGGAAGATTTAGATTAGATACTAGGAAGAAATTCTTCCCTGTGAGGGTGGTGAGGCAGTGGCACAGGTTGCCCAGAGAAGTTGTGGATGCCCCATCCCTGGCAGTGTTCAAGGCCAGGTTGGATGGGGCTTTGAGCAACCTGGTCTGGTGGAAGGTGTCCCTGCCCATGGCAGGGGGGTTGGAACGAGATGGTCTTTAAGGTCCCTTCCAACCAAACCATTCCATGATGCTATGATTCTGTGATAAGACATCAGGTAGGAAAAAAAAGTGGCATATTCACCCCTCTCTCTGGAAAGCAATAGTTCATGATCTTTGTTATGTCTTCTGCACAGACCTTAATCCAGATTAAAAGTATGAGCTACTATAAACATCGTATTTGTGCAGCGTATTTATGATGGCACTGATTTTGATTTACAGGCCACATTGCACGTCTTACAGACTGAAACTTTGCAGGATTGAGTTTCCCGTGTAAATGATTGTATCTCCTTGAGCAGAAATGAAGGAGCTAAAGCCGTACACAGAAAACCAAGGAGGCATCAGCCATTTCAAAGGTGGGTAACACCCGTAGATCAGCTTATAAAATAACCTTGGTGAACTTCCCTATGAAATACTCATGACTCAAGGACGCAAGTGGGCAGCACCTACATGCAAACATGCACCAATCTGAGACGTAAAAGGCAACCAAATACAGTGAGTTATGAAAGGATCAACCCCAAATGCCATAGCTTTTCACCAAGGACTTGGGCAGGACATGGTAACAATTCAGAAAATTAAGTTTATTACTTGTTGTAACATAATTCATTTTTCTACCAGAGGGTGAACTGTTCTGCTTTCCCAAGGTCTTTTTTTATTTTCTTTCTGAGGACACAATGAGCCAGGCAACTGCATTTTGTAGCAAGTTGTATTTCATGTTCTAGCAAAAGGTCAGGTACGCCATGGGTTATGAAAGTCTGTAATCATTGCCCCAGAAGTAAATGGTTCTCCCTTTTTAGCAGGACTTTAGTGTTTATGTCCATTTATTTCCCTAGAAAGAAACTGTGTTTTATATTGAAAATATTTTTCAACCATCCTGTAGGCTCGGACGCTATGCACCTTTTTAATACCCATGGTTTAGGCAAGCATATATATACTAGCTATAATCAAAAGTCAAACACTGCAGTAAGTTCCAGCTAGAACTGAGTTGTTTTTTTTCCTAAGTATACTCAGATGACTGTATGTGTACATATATAGCTATATGACTTATTTGAGTCTCAGTTTTAAGTGGCAAACTATATACTGGGCCATTTAGAGACTTCTTTTCAATCCCAGTTGCCTGGGAACCTTTGTGTTTGTCTCCGCTTACTGTGGCAAACAACCTTCATATCCATTAGTCATGAAGAGTAAATAACTAACTTAACTCAGGCAATAAATCCAAATAATCAGTAACGACAGCGGGTGATAAATGTCAGCAAAACTGATATTATATTAGATCCAAGTTACTGAGTAACGCTAATGTGCGATGAATAAGGTCCAGAGGTCTGATGAGAACAGCTGACATGAGACAAATATGCAAGCACTTATTTTTACCTCTTGTTTTTTTAAAAGATCTAGAAATGAGGAAAAGTGCATTGCCTCTCTTAAAAACTTGGATATCACCTGAACCAGCTGTGAAACTGTGATCTGTACCCCAGAAGCCATTCAGCCTCGGAGCAGGTCTATGCCATAGCCATACTGGGTTTTGCTGCACTTGCGGCTGTGACTGCAGGCACAGAGCTACTGCACCTCTCAGGGCTCCTCATCAACCACGATGCTGCTGGTCTCTCCCATGTTCACACCTTCAGATGCATGCAAGCAGGATTTATGCTCCAGTACCCCTGAAAATCTATCGGACTTTTGCATCTGAGTTGTTTGCTTTCAAAAATGCAACTCCAAATCACATCACTGCCTTTAATTAACAAGCAGAAGAAAAATGCAACTACATTATACGCTGGTGTAAGCCCAACAGCTCTGTCTTGGTGGTCTTCATGACTCACTCCAACTCTTCCAACACCAGCTTTCTGGGATAAATTCTTCACAAACCCCACAGCACTTCATTACTAAGTCCATCCTGCTGTTAAGCTCTCTGAGCCCTTTGCTAAAATCCAGTGACCAAACATTGGCTGTACATCCGTACTTTGACCTTTATTCACCGCTGTCTTGTGCCGCTGTTTGTAGCTATGTGCCTTTACTGAGTCTGCTAGCTATTTTAAACTGCTGTTTCATTGGCAAATTTACTACTCACAGAGCAAAGGAATGACTCAACCTTTGTCCCTGCAGCATTTTCCTGTTTTTATTATCTTTAAACCTGCTCTAATCCCTGTCTTTTTTGTCCCTAGCAGCTCCTGTGGGATATATCAGTGCTCAGAAGCTGGATACACAAGCAAACAGACTTTCTGAGCACTGTGCGGTCCGTAAAACGAGTCACCGTGGGTCTCCTTGCACGTGGACTCACACTTCTCCTGGGGTGGTAGAGGTCTGTAGGGCAGGGATGCAGGGGACCCTGGAGGGGAGGGATGGAGGGGAGAGATCAAACCTCAGTAGCAGGCGAGTGTTGCTGGTCTTCTGAAGCAAGGCCAGGATATGAAGAGGTTGAAAAACCACTGGCCACAGCTAGTCCCTTGCCTCCATCACAGAGAAGCAAGCCTTGATGCTTCATACAAAGGTGTGAAAGCCTTTTTACAGTCAGTAGAACAATATTTCATCTTAATCCATAATAGAGATTTACACAAAACCCTGAAGCACAAAGTTCACGCAGCCTCATGCAGTTGGTGGCCTCTGAGTAATGAGATGTGCGGAGGAGCTGCACCTTGCTATGGTCCCCTCTGTAAGTTTCAAAGCTTCCACTGAGTGCTTTGTGTTAATTGTTCATTACATTACAAAAATATCACATTATGTTAGTTTTATTATGTTGTTTGTTAATACTGAATGCTTGTTCCCTTGCTCCAAGACAGAAAGGCCACCTGAGATGCGCTGGGGTATTTGTCTGACCTACAGCTCCTGCTCCAGAAGAACATCTTCCTTGCAGACCCCATGCCATATCTGCTGTGGGGATGTCTCTCTAAAGATGTTTATCATGTCTCATTAAAGCATATATCACCAACTGAAGTGACAGGCTTTTTCCAGCCATTCCCATGGGTAAACACAGAGAAACAGCATGCTTGCGCCTATGGCTTTCTAACCACCCAGTTATAGCACTCTTCTGAGAGAGTTTCACTGTGTTTCACATCTTGTAAATAAATAATGGAAAATGTTAAATCTCCTGGGAGGAATCTAACCTACTGCTTCTTCTGTTTTCTTATTTGAATTTGTGTAATCGTAGTTTCCAGCTGTTACATGTTCAACGTTAAAGAGCTCCTTGCCCCCTAAATAGTTTCCATTGGCTTGTTTATAGACTGTTACAAACACACACTTTCTTTTTCAATTTCATGAGCTAAATAGATTGGATTCTTAAGCCATTCCTTGTCCCATAAGTTTTCCAGACCTTGAATAATTGTTGGGGCTTTTCTACATTTTGTCTAATTTTTCAAGTCGACTGCGAAAGGTGGACTTCCAGAAGAAGTCAGAAGTTTAGAAGTTGTCTTAGTATCGGTAGCAACATCTCCACCTACTTCCTAGTGCTTTGCTTATATATGACAAGATTCTTTTTGTTGATACAACCTGCTATATCTCGTTCATTCAGCCACTTACCACAGTCCCTAAGTGGCTACTTCTTTCTGAAGCACCTCCTTGCATTAAAGGCAGCATCCATTCTTGGTTCCTTGGTTGACTCAAATACATGTAGTTCATCAAGTAATACAGATACCTTGGTAGAACAAGCTTGGATTCAATAATTTTTTCTGTCATTTGACAGTTTCTCCAGGTTTGAATTTTCTGTTTCTCCAGTTAGTTGAAAGATAATGAATAATACTTGGCTGAAACAATTTGCTATCTCACTCTGCTTTAGGCAGCTTACCATGGCAGATCTCAAAGTCTCCTGTGAATGGTGAGTTATCAAGTACTCTTTTCTGATCCATTTATATTTACTAAACTGGCTGCTTCTAAAGCAGTTCTTTGTGGGAATGGCGTCCAGGGACAGGCTTGGGCAGCTGTCCGCGCCCGCTGGCAGGCGCCTGTTGATGTTCTATCAGCTGAGCATTTTAATCAGTCTCACAGACATCAAAAAGTGCAATTTAGTTTTGTGCAGGGACAGTTCCAGATGATGAAGTAGCTCCTAAGATCATCAGAGAAGGGAGGGGAGTGATTCACTCACCTTCTCAAAGGAAAGCGCATCGACCATTTGTCTGGGGCCGGTTCACTCAGGCCTCCCCAGGACTTTTCACTTTTCCTTAAGGTAATGAGCTGCACGTTCAGTTTCCTGCTCCCATTGGGGCTGCAGCAGCAATGTAAGAACTTTAACACCATTTTTTCTGAGAGTTAACATCAGTCTGGTCTTAATTCCTAAATGAATGCATCATTTTAAAATGAAATATGCTTCCGTAGAAAAAGCTAATCTAACTGGTGTGAAACATTGATGAGAATTAGACAGATAAAAAAAAAAAAGTGATGCAAATATATAACTTCCATGCCCACCATAAGTTAGTACAGTTATATTAGAATTGTAGTTTAATATTTCGGCAAAATCTCATTTCAATCTTACCGCCTCCATGTATCTGACACAAGTATGGAAATCGCCACACGTTCCCCAGACCAACGGCAAATCCAATACAGCTTAAAATATACTGGAACTTATTGTCCCACTTGGGCCTGCCATCTTCTTTAGGGATTTCAGGTGACACTGGTAAGTCTTTTGACATTTTAATGAAATATCCTTGGCTCCTTAGCCCCTTTCCCTATAAATGGGAAGATGCTTCGAAACCTGTCTCTCCTACAGGTTTTTATGTGGGGTGACTGGAGGATCCTGGAAAGAGAGGTGGAGCTCTCTTTTTATGTGATGCAAAGGAACGTGTCATTGCCAAAGCTGCAGTTTAAAGACAAACTCAGGAATTATTATATAGAGAATTACCACTCTTGACTTTTTTTTGCAGCTCCTTCTATAGTTACAGAACTTGGGAATATGTTGTTAATGGGTAACTTGGGATCAAACAGGTTTTTATTTTCTGTTCTCCTTCTGTTCTCAGATACTTCCAGAGAAGTGTGACGCTGAATCTAATTAAAAAGAAATCTTTACAGCAGACTCATTAAAATTGTAAAATGCTTGGAAAAAAAATCTGTGAATAAAGAGTTGCCATTTCCTTTCTTAGGTTTTTAATAGAGGTAAATGAATGAAGACATCTTTTGTAAGTGCAAAAACTAAATTAAAAAAAAAAAGGCAAGAAAAATTAGAATGTGTATGTTCAGACATTAGAATTTGGTCAGTTTTCACCATAGCTGCTAGAGGTTAATCACTTCCCACCTGTCAATGAATCCCAACTGACTATTTTTATTGTTGATTAAATAGTTACTGATGAATGCAAGAGCTGAATGCTTTCCTTCAATTGAAAGTATGTGAGAAAGTTTTGCTGTTGTCTTTCAGTTATACCAGAGTTTTGATATATAGCACACCAAATCAGTCCTCTCCATACTAAAGAGATCAGCCAGGCAGCTTACTTGCTTCAGTAAATCAACATTTTATGCCTGGATTCCCTTTTTCAAAACAGGAAGAGTGTCTAAGTGATGATGGATTCCCCCCCCCCCCCAAAAAAAAAAAAAAAAAAATGCTTAGAGAGGAATAAAAGCCATGCTCTGCAGGTAAGCATACAAATATAGTCAGGTTGCAGACTGTCCAACCAGAAGCCAATTTCACACCTAGGCTACACAAGTCTCCCCAGATAAGCACAGTTCATCTGCTTGCAGCTCTGCAAACATCCAGATCCATAGGTAGAGCAACTTGACTTCCCAGTCCCTCACCAGGATGTCTCACAGGGCACACACGAGCTGGTGACGCACAAGCGTGGTTTGGCAGCAGTTACACAGCATCCGTGCTGCCAGGGCACCCACCGCCATCACCCCTGCTGCTGCTGCGCTTCAGATCAGCAGATGCCTTGAGCCGTGCTGGGGCCCTTCTAGCAACACCCTGATTTCCACACCTGCCACCTGCGCTCGACCGCTTCAAACTCACTTTTACTCATTCTTGGTGGCTGAGCTTCTTCTCAGCCGGAAAA
>NW_009593833.1:49210-62342 GCF_000690535.1 Cariama cristata
CAAAAATTGGTTTTCCCATTTCAGAATAACATCTTTAAATAGTTTAAATAATTATTCAAATTCAAATAATTAAAAAAAAAAAAATTGCCATGCAAATTCATTTAATCATTCAAATACACATACAATGCCTGGTACTTTACTCTCTGTTTAGAGCAGATACACTACCCTAAAGATACACTCTAGAGTAGACATACGGTAAATATCCCTATTTCTCATAAGAGAGTATTTTGACTATAAGGGAGTGTCAGGGTGTAAATTGGATCAACTCTTGTCTTAAAAGTGTAGGAAGAGCTGCAAAGTGACACAAATGTGTTGCCTCTGTACAGGGACAGTTGGATGAAAGGGACCACCTATCCAGAGGGGACATTTACATTGCCTGCTTCTGGCATTCAGCCTGGGTGGGTGCTCTAATGGTGCCCCTTTCTCTCTCCAATGACCACATTTTGGACTCGATGATCCCAGAGGTCTCCTCCAACCAAACTGATTTCTGTGATTCTGTGATAAGGAATGGGACTCCTGACTGAGCTCCTCTGGGTCGCCTGGAAGTTAGAAGCTTGAGATAGTTGTAAGGTAGGTGAGCGTGTGCATGTGTCCGTGCTGACGTGAACTAGATCTACCCACCTTGATTGCCACAGATGAGGGCAAGAAGCTTTGCACCACTTGGGTGCCTTGGATCCCCCATCAGCATGGACCTCCCAGGCAAGTGGTGCACCCCTTGCTCATGGGTGCCAGAGAAGGTGGATTTTCCCATTTCCTGAGCTGCTGCTGCCCCATTGCAAGATTACTTCTTCTGTCATCAGCAAACGCAGCGCTACCTGCTGGGAACTTGGAAGTAATAGGCAATTAATAAAATATTCAGATTTATAAATGATTCAAACTGTCATTCTCATACTTAGAAATATTTTTATTAAATATTTAAACTTCTGCATGAGACAAATAATATTGGTGGCTTTGTGCAACACGGTGGCGAGTAAAATAAAAACAATTCAATGTGCAAAAGAAGTCAGTATTAAGTTACCCTTCTTATCGGCCGCTCAACCAGAATAATTGCACATGGAAGAGTCACTTATGGCATGTCAAGCGCCGTGCATACCCAAACAGAGAACTGCAAGCCAGTTTCAAAGAACTTGGCTTCAAAACCAGAAGGAGGACAAATTATTTGGCCTGGTGCCCCGACCACTTGCAAATGTTGCTGTTTTGCTTCCAGGATCCAAGCCATTAACTCTTCACAGTGCATTGCATTGTTAAGCAAACAAATGTTTACCTGGAAACAACACATAGTTATCCTTTTATGAAAATAAAATTAACTCTGGATTCTCTAAAAAAAGTATTTTTACTTTTCTCACTGACAAAGCATTCTTCCACATTTTTTAAATGGTTTTATGCTGAATACTTTAAGTTTCCATTAACAGAAGTCTCAGATGTCGAGATCATAAGGCCTGCACGATCATTTTTTTTCTGATAGCAATTTCTGATGGCTTTGTAGATGGCAAAAACAGGGATGGCCAAACTAGGCACTCCAGCGAGCACTACAATAATAGCATACACCCAATTGGGATATTCAGTCTTCTGTGTTTTGGGGAACGCCGCCTGAAAAAGCAAACAATCAAGTTGTAGTAAGTCGTGAGGAGAAAATACCTGGGAACATGCACACATTCAATAATTCAACAGATCAAAAATGTAATCAGAACAGTAGCTAGCCACAATGGCACAATAATTTGCCAATTCCACAGCAGTTTCCAGTTCAAGGGTCTCCAGTCTCAGCTGGTTTTGGACTTATTTTTTACTTAAAAGCGATGGAAAGAAGATGGCGTGAAAGAAGCAAGAGGCAGGAAGGGAGACTGGTGGGACTGCTCCTGGCGCGCTTCCTGGGCACAAAGGAGTGCGGGGCCGGGGGGCTCACAGGCCATCAGGGCTTGGTGGCCAAACAGCCTTTGGGTGGGAAGGCCTAAATCAGAGCGGGCAGGAGGGCTGAAACATCATTAAGAAGGAAGTGAGATTGTCAAGGAGGAGAGAAGCAAGCCATCCCATTTCCCCATCTTCCTTTCTCTCTCTTTCTGTCTTATGAAAACAAAAAATCGTCTTTACAAATTAAGTGTGCTGTATGACCATTTCTGCTTTAAGGATGGTGACTGGTATAAGGCCAGAGAACAAAAAACAGAGCTAGAGAGCTGGGGAAGAGATGGGGTGATGGCGAAAGTGATGGGACCCACATTTTTTCTAATATGCCCTTCTCTGTGCCACATAAGGCTTTTTATTCTGCAAGGGGAGGAAAGGAAAAGCAGGTAACTTCTTGCTGCAACTATAATTTGAATCATATATGTACATTTGGAAGAGGAAAGAAGGAATCGGGAGATTAAAATGAATTAATATTAATTTCTTCTGTCAGTGATGAGTAACCAGCACTACTGCAGTTCTGTGATTTTAAATGCACACAGAAACAAATGCAATATCAAAATGGTTTCACAGATTTGGTCCTTTGTCAACGCAGAAAGGTTGTGACATTTCCAGCTCTTCTGTAACCCCTATTGGGGAACTGTTTCAGTCTTGCCCGACAACTGGACTAGTGTTCTGGTTTTGTCCACTTCGGAAAAGCTTCTCAGGTGTCTCTATATACCAATTGCAGGCATCACAGCCAAATTTAGGACTTATTTTTCCAAGTGTTACTTTTTATTATTACTTTATGTGTTATAGTAAGTTTTTACCAGAAAACTGTTTCAGATGGGCGATGAATATAGCTGACTATGACTCTTGCATTAAAGAAGAATACATAAAATAATTCTAAATAAGTATTTTAGTTTTATATACTTACATAGCTAGGGTCCCAAACGCTGTAGAGCAGTTCTTCATTGACTTTCACCACAAAATAAAAGAAGAAGATAACTAACATAATGAGAGGACTGATAAATCTCCAGGTAACCTGCCAGAAAATATTTGGCTTGTGTCCAATCATGAATTCAATATCCTTGTTAAACCTAGAAACAGAAGCAGAAAGTTCAAGACAGTAAAAAACTGGTTTTTAACTCACAGTTCTCAAAGTAAATCAGGAAAATTATTTTGGGGAATGTACTTTCTTCAAGAAGTCTATGAAGCATACGTGAAATAGTCAATGCAGATGGACTTTTCCCTATAACATATTGCAGTACTGCTTCATGATTTTTTGGTAAGCACCTCGGAGCTGCATAAATTAAAAGGAATGATACAATTTTGAAAAAGAGCAAAAGCAAATTGGAGTAATTTTAAAAATTAAATTCTATGCATAATGTTTGCTTAATTTGGATTTCTACCAATTTTCTCAGGCTGAGTACTGAAACAATATTTAAGTTTACATATTATGAAGAACACCTAAAAAAGTGTTATTTGGGTTATTCACGGAGCATGCAGTGGACAGTGGGGCAAAAATGTCTCCTTGAGAAGAAACAGTCCCTGCAGAGAGTGATACTGTCTTGTGTCAGTCCTGAACCGATTTATGACCTCTACATATGATGCAGCACCATGTGCATACACTGCTTCAAAAACAGTTATTTTGGAAGTTTGGGGCTTCTGTTGTTAGTCCTCTTGTCTGGCTTTCCTGCGTATCCTATGGGGATAAATCTGAGAGGGCTATTCAGTTGGTTCTGCAGCTACAAACACCACACAGAATTCAGCTGAGTCTCAATTACTATGTAAATTTATTTTATCTTTTTATCCTTAACTTCTAAGATCTAGGTAATATTCTTAAAATTATATGGAACCCCACGTCCCTGCCACAGAGCGTGTCCGGCTGTAGTTCATGTGAGTGTCGTGGATAACACGCAGTTCTCCTTCAGGCAGGAGAGCCATCTTTTTAACAATGACCCTTTCTCAGAAACTCATCTGGAGCAGATAACATCACCTTTGGGCAGCCCTGATAAGCTCTTTACGCAAAAAGGACTACAGCGATGTGTACTGGCCAGGAACGTGAAAGTTTGGTGTGAAGCTCTTTTCTGAATCAATTCCCAACACTCTATGACCTCACCCCATGTTTGTGCCCTCAGAATAGTCTTAATTTGACTTTGAAAGTCTTCTGAAATTTTAAAGGGAAGGAAAAGTGATCAACACAGACTTTTCTGTCCTTAACAAATTAAAACAAGCCTTCTTTCTCCAGGGTACTCCCTCTGCTTGTTTAATTCACCTAAGTTGATTCATGCCTCTTCAGGTAACATAAAACTCTACGTATGGGAAGATGGGCCTCAAGGGCATTCACCCCATCGCCAGGAGCAGCACAGCTGAAGGGTCTGGCACAGGTTCGAGAAAACCTATGGATGAGGGAAGTCCCTCACTCTTTTTTCATATTTCTTACGTATTAATTATGAACAGAAAGATGGTAAAATTTGCTTTATTACATCTCTAGAAAGTTGTTAGGATAATTCCTTACTGCTACAACTGATAAAGTCCTGAATCTATCAGCTAAGAACGTATCTCAGTAGCCTTGGATTTTCATCCTGCTATAAAACAATTATCTGCAGCCTGCCTGGAAACCCCTGCTATGGACAGTATCATTTAATATTCACTTTAAATACTCCTGAGATAGACTTCCATTTTAAACTTTCAGCTCAGTGCCAATGTGCTTGTACTTTGCTTCTGCTAATTAACTATTTAATGCAATTATCCTGAAGAAGATTTATTGTAAATGTCTCAATATTTAAAATGTAAATGATCTATAGCGGCACTTATGTAACTGTTGCAAATATGTACATTCTGATGCCCACTTTAAAAACAAACTATTTGCACTCATATTATTATATTCTAGGACACTTGCTAATGCTTAATATTTTCTTGCAATATCTTAGGGTTGTGTTTATTTTAGCTAGTTGTTATAGAGCATTATCTATTACAATGTATTAACAGAGTGGAAAGCTTTCATGTACAAGTAAAAATCCCCACTGCACTCTTAAGAAGCATTTTTTCTTTTTGTTGAGAACTATTTTAGAAACTTAAATCGTATAAGCAACCCTAAACTACAGTTGCATAATTTCAGTGATTTCTATAACAGAAATTCTACACACGGAGATGTAGCAAGGTTGCAGCTATACAACTAATCAATTTATGTACTAGTTTCTAGTAATGTTTAACTTGTATTCCATACCTGTCTATTCCATAAATGTAGACGACTGAAAACATCTCAAAAAATGCAATTATTAGCAAGGGAATAGAGCCAGCAAAACTGTCAAATAGAGCCAGCCAGTAATTACCAGACTTCAGCACAAAAATAAAAGCTATCAAGTAAGACCCCAGACAAATGAGACCTGTGGAAAAAACCAAAACAACAGCACATTTAGGCAAAGAAAGCTAAAGAAAAAGAAGTAAGATATTTTCCCAGTAGCTAGAAAGCTTTATAAGTAACTTTTAATGCTTTATTTTTAATGGTGCCCTGAGAAGGCCTGCCTCTATGCAGGTAAAGTGGCAAAACTCTCCTAACATTGCACAGGTGGGAGATGCTGCAAGCAAAACGGAGAAGTCTGAGGAGAGAAAACAGGTCCTCCTCCTCCTAGTTGGTGGGACAATATGGCACTGAGAGAAATCCTGCCTGGGTGAAGGGCTTGAGTCCTCCAGCTTCCCAATGGGGGAGATGATCATCGCCATGAGCGAGCTGACGGGCAAGTCATGGGGTGAGCAGCTGGCCGCAGGCTCTGGAGGAACCTCAGAGGAGCTGCCCCGTTGGGGGACATGAGAAAACCTTCAGTAGGTTATCAAGGAGTCTTAGGACCATGATAGGTCAGAAAGTAGATGGGTGGTGGGTTGATTTTTCAGCATACAAGCTATTCCTTCGGAAGGGGGGCAGTCACTTGTCTCTTAAAAAGCACTTACCAGTAACAAGTTCCTTAGGCACTTTGGGGGGTATCATCTTAAGATCTTGTAAAGGTACAAGCACACCTTCCATATTTCCAAACATAGACGACAAACCCAAGCAGAAGAGCATGATGAAGAAGAGAATGGACCACAAAGGT
The DNA here is from genome assembly GCF_000690535.1 of Cariama cristata. Lineage (NCBI taxonomy): Eukaryota > Metazoa > Chordata > Aves > Cariamiformes > Cariamidae > Cariama > Cariama cristata. Next base: position 55,180 of record NW_009593833.1, read on the forward strand.
GAGACAGGCATTTTGGTGATAGCTTCAGTGAAGACAATAAAGGCTAGACCAGTTCCTTCAACTCCCTGTGGAAGATTTCAGAAGCTCCAAAATTAGATTCATTAACATCGGGCAGCACTTCAATTTACATTGATGTTGACTAGACTTGGTGTACACTACACCATACCACAATACTTATGCTTTTTGTTTCCATAAAGACGTCCTAATGCAGCAATATATTTACTGTAATTATAATACCAATTCTATTTCATGGAATTTTATGGACACCTGTTTTAATCTGTGATTCACCACCTTTTTAACCAAAAAAAAAAGATGCACTCATTTAATTCTTCTTGTAACTTTTTTCACCCTGGTGTCAAGGTCCATTCTTTCTGTGTTGTGACACATGTGCCAGCTACATGAGGCCAGCCTACCACACTTGTGGGTTTAGCTACTAATCTGAGAGACTGCCAGTACTTTTCAGAGGAATTAAACAGTTTATCTCTTCAAAAGCAAAATGGGGTAAAAAAAAGTATTTCTTCAGTCCAAGGGCATTTCAAGCCAATTGCAGTCAATCAGTGGAAATATAAAAAAACCAATAACCTTGTAAGAAAAAGCATTAGGAAATTAAAACATTGCTATGCATTCCTACCATATTTATGGTATCAATATGAGTCAGGTTGTTAAACTTACGTCATTCAGGAAACTTTCCAGATTACAGGATTCAAACTTCAGGCTAGCAAAAATTGTTGGATCAGTCATGTTACATAGCTCCTGCATTTGTTCAAAGTTATCTTGGGTTACATTACCCTCTGGCAAATCAAATGCATTCATCAGAGTAAGAATATTTCTGAAAAAGTGAAATACAAGACATTTGAAATTATTTGTTTGTAAGCATCTTCAGGATTCATTTTCACCATCAAACAAGTTATTAAGAGCACGAAGTCTTTTATAAACATACGAAGGAAGCAACATTTCTGTTGCTCGAGATTAGATTTTGAAATTGGGAAGTCCAGCAGTTTTCTGCATGTGCAGTTCTTTCTTTTTTCTTCCAAGGTGAGTCCAATACTGTCTTTCATGGCACGGATGACAGCTAAATGGATGGACACTCTGGGGACCTGTGCAGAAGTTGGGTGCCCATCTTTGCACTGCAGACTGGGCACCAGTTCCCAGGCTGGGCAGCTTCTGGGAATGTGTAAGTTGTGCATCTGCAGTTATGTATCATGCACTTTTACAGCTGAATGTGCAGGAACTTCACTGGAACCCACAGGGTCGGGCAACCCCGGTTAGAAGGGAGTCTGAACTGCTCTGGTAAAATTAGGTGCCTCTGATGATAACTAAGCATTTAAGCTCTCCAGGAGGCAACCTAAATACAGAGCTGACACAAGGACTAGGGAATATTACATTCATGCCATATGTCAGCTCAGTAGGTATCAATTATTGTGAATTCTGCATTTATTATTTTTTTTTTTTGGCAAAGTTTCTAGACCGTTTTCCAGTGGTTGATGGAGCTTTGTCTAATCAATTAAAATGGGAAGAATTTAATGTACTCATTTGGGTGATTCCCCAATGTATGTATGCAGAGTGGTGCCTACGGTGTGACCCAGCTGTGGCCAGGACTCTGCAGAACTGTCAGAACTGCCTGGCCACTGGGACCTTGCTTAAAATGGGCAGTGCTTTCAGTCGATTATTGCAGGTGTTCGCCAAGGCAGAACTCCATAGTTTGGCCAAGAACATCAGGAGACCTTTGAGGATTTGACATCAGCCTTAGTAGATGTAGCTGCAGCAGTCTAATATCCTTTTCCTTTTTTTTTAATAGGTGATGTAAAATCCAGTTTTTCACAGAACTAGTTTTATTGAAACTTTTGCCCTACGCAGTTAAATAAATACATTTCTTCAGAACATGGTGTTTCATAGCACTATTGCGAATGATTAATTTTTCATGTTTACCTCTAAAACCATAGATATTCTAGCATGTTTTAATGAAATAAGATAGCACAAACTGAATCAGCCTTTATGTAAATAGAAATTGTTACAATAACTGCAGTTATATTTGAAAGAATTGTTTCAAAAACTGTTAAAATATGGAATATCCTCTTCCTTGTTTCTTTTCAGAAAGATCAAGGAATAATGTAAAATTTATGCAGAAAATCAGGTGGCTCAAACAATTATCATGTCCTATGTGGTTGATACCACATGATTTGAATTTTTTTAAGTAATGAGCAGTCCAATACCATGTGGGCCAAACACTGCAATTACTCAGAAATGATAAACAAACACTTGCATATTCTGTGGGTTTTTTTTTCCAATAGCTTACTTGTCAAAACAGTCATCATATCTTTCTGTGGCTCTGAATCCAATGATGGAGTATATGACAGTTGCTGCATAGACGGACGTGAAACCGTTGATCACTGAGATAATCAGAGCATCTTTCTCACAGTTATTGCTGCAATTCAAAGAGAAGAAACCATGAATTTCAAACACTTTCCCAAAATAAATACTAAAAACTGGCTACCAAGACTAACAAATAAGTAGTCTACAGTTGCATAGGTACATTAGTATGCTCTCTAAGAGTATAGCTGTTAAAGGTACATTTAGTGAATTAAAACTTGGTTCCTTAAGCAATGTAACAGCTATGGTTTTGGTTTGGTTTGGTTTTTTTCCCTTCAAATAATCCTATTCATAAGGAATAACTGTCTGAGTTGTTTCCATGCCTTGTTCATGGAAAGTAAAACATGAGGGGCAAAAAAGTCTGTCTCCTTTCCATGCCCGGCATGCATGTGTGCAGACGCTCATTGCCACAGGCTCTGTCTTAGCTGCTGGGGTAGCCTGCTGCAAGGCGAAAGAATTGGGTTTGAACCCAGACAGTCAGAAAGGAAAAGTGAACAACAGTTTCCACAGCATTTCGGTACGGTGAAATTGCAGTAGCCAAGAGCACTTGGGAACATTTTTGTTTGACTGTTGGCCAAAAGATGGTTCAAAACGTCCTCAAGTTTTGGAAATATGATGGAATGTTATGCTGCTAAGGTTGGACAGAGAAGCTGTTCCCTTGTGAAAATTAGACTGCTTTGTAGAGACTTCTCTGCTGCAGGCACTTCTTGGCAGTGTATCTACGCTAAGATGAAAAAATTGCAGAGCCAGAAACAGACTTTCATCTGAGGGAGAAGATAAAGAATCAATATTAAATTAGTTAATAGTTTTATGAGAAGTCTGTAAAGCTGTAGATATCGTATTTCTCTTGGGCAAGAGAGGACTATTGAGATTAACTTAATGTTGTCATATTTAATTTTCCACTCACCTTCGAGAGGAGAGGAAAGACAAGCCTTTCCAGCCGAGACCTGTGACACTATGACCTTTCCTCATGGATAGCATTGCAGATAGGTCTCTGCTGGGTGGAGGGCATTGAATAGAAATTCCTTGCTGTACTCTCATGTCATTTTTTTTCACTGTAACATGAAATTCTCAATCACAGACTTGATAAAAATATTTCTTCCTTTCAGAGAAAGGAAGATGCTTAGGCTCCTCCTTGTTATGAATGAGCGAATCCCTGATGGCATTGAAACCCCATGGTATTTCCTGAGATGTTTATACTCCCAGCTGGTGCTGGACTGCAGGTGGCCCAACATCACAGTGTAACATTGCCAAATCTGCTTGGGATTTTTTGTTATATCTCCACAGGAATTTCATGACTTTCTGCCATTTCCTCCTTAAGTCATGAATGATTGCGAATTGAAGGAGCATGGTCTGGTTCCAAAGCCCTCTGTGTTGGAAAAGCAGGAGGACACTGCTCCTTTTCTTTGTGTCTTTTGGGAAGCTGCAGAACACTCTCAGCCCTGGTCCCCGTGGTTGTGGGACATTGACTTGGACCTGAAGCGGGGCTTGTCACCTCGCACCGAGACCCGCAGGCACCAAAAGTTCCAGATGATCTTTTGAAAAACATCTGAAATCAAGACTGGTGGCATGGAATTGCATCCAGTGACTGAAATGCTGGTGTGGTGTGGCGTGGTGTGGTGTGGTTAAACCTGAGCCAAACCCAAAACATAGATTTCTGAATGCATGACCAAACCAGAAATCCAAAACTTAATTTGGAGATGTTTATCAAAAATAATAGGTTCAGAGAATGCTACACAGTTTGTCTTTCAAGAGGACGGTGCTGAAGGGATGGAAGGCACCAAGAGACATTGGTGGTTGCTCCAGTATTTTGTGAGGAAAAGTGCAGAATAAAGCATCGTGTCGTAATTTGCAGACTGGGTCAGTCTCTGGCTGATGGGAGTTCATACTACATCTCTTCCTGGGCCCCATTACATATATAAAGAAAGGAATTGAATTTCAATTTCAAAAGTTCTTGACATATCATCTCACCTCTAAGCTAAAGATTTAAGCTGTGGTCTGTGAATTGCTTTGAAATGTGTGTACATCACCCAGCTCCGACAGTGCGGAGACAAAGGGCATCACCGTGCAACGAGCCCTCTTGCAAAGGAAGCTCCTGCTCATCAGCTGGTGGTGGGCAACCAGTCCCCTTCTTTCTAGGCTGTGCCACCACATCTTTCTACACAAAGTCAGCCAGCACTGGGACCTGAAATCTTGGCTCGGGAGAGCTAGGATCAGTCAGAGGTGATGTCCCCTCCATGGCTGGGGGGATGGTGTCCTGGTCCCAAGTAGCATAATGATAGGGCAAAAGTGGACATGTTTCATTTGAAAGAATGAAATATTAATATAAAATTTGGCTTTTGCCTGGCTACTTACTGAACAGAGTTGTAACTGGAGAATGAAATGAGGCCTCCAAAGGCTAGGGAGAAAGAGTAAAACACCTGAGCACCTGCATCCAGCCACGTCACTGGGTTAGCCAGCTCGGTAACCTGAGGCATCAGACATACAGCTTTAAGGATATGCAACATTGCTATTTAGACAGAATACGAGGGATTTAAAACAGCAATTAAAACAAGAACATTAACCATGGAGAACTCACCATTTTTGAAGAATGTGAACAAATAGGTCAATACTTTTGTCAAACTTACTTTTATTTTCAAAAAGAAAACCTATCTGCAGGTTGTATACAAGTATTTTGAAAATCGATAAACAAAGTACTTTCCACAGCTGACAGTTGCCATGACTGTTTCCAGAAAAGGTATTTATTATTTATCATTAATAATGACTATTCAGAAGTTTTCTCATGGAAAATGAAACCCCTTTTAATTTTGTTTAAAAACTATTGTGTAGTTAAAGCATTCTCTTTGGTCTTTTGTCCATATAGCCATGCTGATTAGATGGGTTCTACTCCCAACTGCACAATTTGTGCTTTAAAGTTAGGTTTGTCCTTAACTAGAATGCAGAAAAAGAAAGCAACCCCCCTTATGGCAACCCCATTGCACTGCTCTGTGATGATCCTTTCATTTTTTTGTAATAGATTTTGATGGGAGGTGGAGAGAGGGGGAGAGAGAGAGAGAATGTGTGTATATATGTATACTTTTTACAACCAATGCAAAGGATTCACCTCCTAGAATCAAGATTTTAAAGGTGTCTGAGGGATATTTAGAAAAGCACAAACATAGGGGAATAATTTTCAATTGGTTGTTAATTACAGAGAGAACTACGTGGTGTTTCATTAAGGGACGATCCACACCATGACTTACATTAGGGGTGAAGAGATACACAATTCCACTCGTTGATCCTTTCAGCGTCAAGCCACGGATTAGAAAAATGGTAAGCACAAGGTATGGAAGAGTTGATGTGACATACACGGCCTGCACAAGAAGCACGTAAATAAAACACTTAAATAAAACAGAACACTTGACTAAAAATAGCACTGCAGGGAAGAAAAGACAGGAATAAACAAGATACTGTGACTAATGGCAAGTTTCAAGTGAGTCACAGTTAAAATACGACAGAAAACTATGTTTAAGAGAAACAGTATATGCAGTACATTTTGATAATAAACATTTTTACAGTTACAGTGCTCTATTTAAGACAAATTGACATTGTTGAAATTCAACTCAGATCATTCAAAAGCAGCATAAAAAATAATCTACACCCTGAGATCAGGTTGATGCTGCCGATGCAAGGATGGGCTCTCAGGGCTTTGCTGGGCAGCAGAACGTTGGTCACTCTTTTGAGGAAATAATATTAAGGGCTAGCACAAACCCAAATAAATCTGTACATGTATGTTTTGAAGAGAATGGCCATAGCAAAAAGTTTCTTGATCCTGCATTAAAGGTTAATATTAATGTTAAGGTGGTAATACCTAAAGAATGTTTTACTAGGACCTATAAGGACAAGGAAGCTGAATTGCTCACAAAAATCACATAAATCAGATCAAATCAAATCAAATCAAATTTCATTTTATTCAGCTTCCTTCTTCAAAAAGCAGCCCCAGTGATGACACAGGAAGTTTTAGACATGGTTTTACTGAAGAAACAGGCAGTTTCTGCAGTATGATTAAGTCTATATGAATAAGGAGTCACAACAGCATAATGAATATTGTCTCGTAGAAAACCAAAATAGAGTACCTTTCCTGTTGTTTCGATGCCTCTGATTGTGCACACATACAGTACACCCCATGCGCATGTTAAACATAACAAAAGCCACCACTGTATAGTGCCTGAATCGTTAATGGAAGCGGAGATGTTTAATGTTTCTCTGTACCAGAAATAATCTACAGGAGAGCTCTTGGCACACTCTTCTATGTAATCTGTAACCACAAAATGGTTGTCATTCTGTATGTCCTTTATTTACTTCAAAAAAAGGAAGTTAAATAATAAACATCAGTGTTCTAAATTATACTACTGAATACCAATGAATTTGTTGTTGGCGAATTTCAGATTGTTAGAGGCTATTTTCATGAAAAAATGAGTGATTTCAAAAAAAATTGTTTAACAGGAATTTTAATACAGATTTTATTATTATTTCTGTAATTCAACCATGCAGACAAAATCTTTGAAGCTCACTTGAAGACTCTTCTATCATAATAATTTTTCTTTTTTTTCCTACAGAAATGTGCGGTTAGAAGCCACTTGTGCTAAAGAAAGCGTGGAAAGGATTTCTGAGCATAAAAGTATGCATATTGGATGGAACATTTTTTGTAGTAGTAGAAGAAAAGCAGTTAGGTAGATGTTTTTGAACGATTGTACTCTTCCTACCTCATCATAAAATTAAAAAAACCAAACAACTTTGGGCTTTCCACATGC
>NW_009593834.1:0-4182 GCF_000690535.1 Cariama cristata
TATGATTCTATGATTCTATGATTTAGTGGACACCATTCTCGTGCTGCTTCTCTCTCTAAGTAGTTCAAGTGTGGCATTTGTTTTGTGACTATATTTGCTGAGGCTGTAAAGAGCAAGTTAACTGAATCTCAGAAAGGCACACTTAAGCCTTTGCCCTCTATTGTTATACGTAACTTGTTAGCATGAGCTCTGTCTTTGGCTGATCTAGAAATAATTAAAACCATCTGGTCATCTCTTTATCAGCACTGATATGCATTGTTTTGGATACTGCTGAAACATTTATTGCCTCTTCTACTATATACAGAGCAGCATTTCCACTTTTTGCACGTAATTCTGTAGACAGATTACTATATTAAAGTTTGAGATGAAAGGGAAATAATTTTCTGTAGGCCACTGTGTATCAGATCCAGAAGGAATGCAGAAGAGTTGCAGTCAACTGCTCGACATCTGGGTGGAGACCAGTGATGAGTGGTGTCCCTCAGGGGTCTGTATTGGGACCAGTATTATTTAACTTCTTTGCCAGGGACATAGACAGTGGGTTTGAGTGCACCCTCAGCAAGTTTGCAGATGACACCAAGTTGAGTGGTGTGGTCAACACGCTGGAGGGAAGGGATGCCACTCAGAGGGACCTTGACAGGTTTGAGAGGTGGGCCTCTGTGAACCTCATGAAGTTCAACAAGGCCAAGTGCAAGATCCTTCACCTGGTTTGGGGTAATCCCAAACATTAATACAGGCTGGGTGCTGAGCAGACTGAGAGCAACTCTGCAGAGAAGAATTGGGGACATCAGTGGATGAAAAGCTGAATATGAGTTGGCAATATGTGCTCACAGTCCAGAAAGCCAATTGTATCCTGAGCTGCGTCAAAAGAAATGTGGCCAGCAAGTTGAGGGAGGTGATTCTTCCCAGTGGTTGTTTAGCCCTCTCTCTTTTTTTCCCTTTATTGTGACCTAGGCATGACCTTGGATCTGTGCAGGTGCAGTTATCCCTGCTGACCAGGTAGGGAGGCGGCACAGCGAAAAAACACTACCCCACCTATGCAGAGCCTTCTTATTCCCATTGCCAACTATCACTTCAAAAACAATTTGTTTAAGAAAGAAACTTGTCACAGAATCAGTTCCTTACAGGAAATACCAAAGAGGGCTGGACCTGAGTGACTGTGTCTGGGGTAGGAAATGGGTGAGACTGATTGCATGTTAGAGATAATGTACCAGGTTCTTAAACTAACTTGCATACATGTCTAAGGAAGTGCTCACTTAGACAATCTGCATATGAAGCATGAGTTTTCAAATAAAACCTTATTTACAAATTACTTCTGTGAAAATGAGATGTTTTCTTTTTGAAGCACAAGAGAAGAGAAAGGAAGTTTTAATTTCAAAAATAGAAGGTACAAAACCAGACATAAGCACTTTGAAAAAAACCTCACTTGAACAAAAAGAAGAATGTGCAAAATCAAAAGCTGACAAGTATGGAAGTTGGAAAATTATGTGCATGTAATAACAAGGAGAAAAAATAATGAGGGAGAACGGAAGGAGAAGCCAAAATAGAAGCAAATTTTCAGCTTCTCTTCTGCTGTCTACATGTAAGTGCCACAAAGTTTTCAAAAGAGTTTTTCGAACCTTTTTTTCCCAAATGTATAAGTCCAAAAGGTATTTCAGAAAGTCAACGATTTAATGAAAATTAGGGCTTACTGGAGTTGCAGTAGGATAGGACTGAATAAAAGGTTTTAAACAATTAGTGAAATTTAGTGCTTTTATGCATACTTTACTTTCACTAACTCCAGAAGAAGGTGAGTATGTTGAAGCGTATCAGGGAGTCTGAGGGAGACTACTGGAAGGACATCCTACCTTCCCTGAGACAGGCCCAACAGGCAGACACAACATCATATGGATGATTCCCTATCTTCTCTCTACCTGGCTGAATGCGGTGACTTAAGGGATAGGGGGAAATGGCAACTAGTTCCTGCCTAACAAAACCAGACACATCTACTCCACAACTACCTCAACTTCCCAGGTGCCCTTGCATAATAGGTACAAAGCTCTGCAGGTGGAACCCAACAATGACGAGGACAATGGTTCATCTGGGTTGGAGGCGTCACGAAGGTTAAGGCAGTCTGCACACTCTGTGTCAAAACCACTTCCATAAAGAAAAAATCATTGTCATAGGAGACTCTTTTCTGAGAGGAACAGAAGGCCCAATATGCAGACATTAATTTTGTTAGCATGTGTGTTAAAATTTCCATGTGCATGTGTGACTAATGACATAGCTGGACATTTCCAGGCCGTGTGTCCAGAAGAAAGGTTGTGGCAAACTGGAATAATCAGTTTTGCTCGTTTTCTGATTTTTATATAATGAGATGTGGATTTCTGAAATGTTTGTGGGTAATTCTTTCTCAATAGTCTTCTAGCTTTTGGTCTTTATTTTGAGCATTATTTTAGTGTATTGGGCTATTTTTCTGGTAGTTTTCAAGAAACAGCACACAGATTGCATACTAAATTGCAATGTGAAAGATAATATTCTGATATTCAACAGTTTTGTTGACTTAACCAGACCAGTTCATGGTCTTGTTAAAGCAAATCCAAAGAAAATGTAGTATTTGCTTTAACAAGAGATCAAAAGAATAATTAAATTAGGTACTTGTTAAAATGTCAAGAAACTATGATTTAATTAAAGGACACTATCTTTCTTCCAATGTCTTGCTTTTTTATTATTTCTGCTATATATTATATTTCATGAACACCACTTTAGACAGAACTGTGCTAAAATTGAGATGCACTGATTTCATAATATAAATGCCGAGCCAGCACCTCTGCTTTACCGTTCACTGTGACAGCTGAAGCAGAGTTTCTTGATACACTGTAATCACACTGATGGCTTTAATCTTCTTTCCAGAAAATTTTTCAAAAACACCAGTAAGCTGTCTAACTTAATATGTCTAAATGGTGTTTCATATTCTCACAAGGAAATCACAGAAATGTCAGAGCCTACATGTAGTTTCATTATTAACAACTTTGCTTTCAATCAGACTAGTAAATGGATGCTTTTTTCCTCCTGGATTTTTTGTCTTGTGTCTTTGTCCTGGTTTGGCTAAAACAGGACCATTCCTCCTTTCAGTAGAATTTTTTTTCTTTCAGTTGAGTTTTTTAGTAACTGCCCTGTCTGGAGCTGACTACAGGTTTCAGGCAGTGCTTGCTTTCCGAGCTGATGGCGGTTCATGTCTGTAGTTGTTACTGGGGCAGGAGCAGGATTGTTATGCAGAAAAGCCCACGGGTGGGTGCTTGTTCCCTGCCGACCCTCTTGGGCTCCGCTGGGCTCCTCGTGGGGGGAAGGCGGAGGAGGGGTCGCACCCCCAAGCTGCAGAGGGGACAGGTGACCCAGGCCTGACCAAGGCAGTATTCCATCCCACCCATGGGAATACTCGGTATAAAGCTCGGGGATCACGGGGGTCAGCTGGGGTCAAGGCTCTTTCCTTCATGGCCAACATCCTGGTGGGACTCTGCTCGCTCCCCTCCCTCCGACCCTGACCGTGCACCCCCCCAATCCGGTTTCCTGTTCTGGGACATCTGGGTGCCTGCCCTGCCCTGTGAGCACTGAGAGCTGCCGTGGCGCAGCACTTGGTCCCGCGGTCATTGTTGGGAAGAACAGTACTGTTACAAATATCTGAAATCAAATGAGATTTGATATAAAAAATCGGTTTGCTTTTAAATTAAATGAGTAAAGACGTACTGTGTTTAAGTATCTATGGGAACTGTGTGTAATCATAGAACTGTCACCATAAAAGTATTAAGTCTGAAATTAGTAACTATAGGAATACTGTGCAATGTTTTAGTATCTATAGAGCTTAATGTTTTGAAACATTTTGAAATCCTAACCATAGGATTGTTAAGTTTGAAATAGGTAACCATAGGTACCTCACCAGGTAGTTACTGGATTTTTTTAAGAAACTGAAGAAACCATCATGGATTCTAGTTAAGCAAAATGAACACCAATTATGCTGCTTGGCAATCCCCTTTTCCTTTCCCAGCTTGATTTGAATATCAAGGATTCCAATCAGTAGAGCTAAGTAGGTTTGACCAATGATTACAGTTAGATTAGAAGTTTGCAGATGACACCAAGCTAGACAGTAGTGCTGATCTGCGTGAGGGTAGGAAGGTTTTACAGAGGGATCTGGACAGGCTGGATCGG
>NW_009593834.1:4325-11342 GCF_000690535.1 Cariama cristata
CTGAACATGAGCCAGCAGTGTGCCCAGGTGGCCAAGAAGGCCAATGGCATCCTGGCTTGTATCAGGAGTAGTGTGGCCAGCAGGACTAGGACAGTGATCATGCCCCTGTATTCAGCACTGGTGAGACCACACCTCGAGTGCTGTGTTCAGTTCTGGGCCCCTCACTATAAGAAAGACCTTGAGGTGCTGGAGCGAGTCCAGAGAAGGGCAATGAGGCTGGTGAAGAGTCTGGAGCACTGATGGGGAGCTGATGGGGAGTCTGATGGGGAGCGGCTGAGGGAACTAGGGGTGTTTAGTCTGGAGAAAAGGAGGCTGAAGAAAGATCTTATCACTCTCTACAACTACCTGAAAGGAGGCTGTAAAGAAGTGGGTGTCAGTCTCTTCTCCCAGCTAACAAGAGACAGAACAAGAGGAAATGCCCTCAAGTTGTACCAGGGAAGGTTTAGACTGGATATTAGGAAGAATTTCTTCACGGAAAGGGTTGTCAAGCATTGGAACAGTCTGCCCAGGGAAGCAGTTGAGTCACCACCTCTGGAGATACTTAAAAGATGTGTAGATGTGGCACTTAGGAATGGTTTAGTGGTAGACTTGGCAGTGTTAGGTTAATGGTTGAAACTGATGATCTTAAAGGTCTTTTCCAACCTAAGTGATTCTATGATTCTATGATTCTGTTCTATGATATAGAAATATTCCCCAAAATAATCTAATAAAAGGCTGGAATAACTTACTTAATATGCTGCTTGAAGTTTGACACTCACTTGGTTTTCATAAAGAAACTGGAAGCATTTTGCTACATTCAAATACAATACGAAAAATATTTCTTCCTGATTGTTCATTTTAATGTAGATATCTCTCTTCTCAAAATAACTAGAATGCTGTAAGCAATATAATACCAACTTAAACAGAACAGACTAAAAATGGAAACGGAGCAGAGGATTAGTTTGCAAGTAGCTGTTGATACAAAAAGCAGCCTCCTTAAGGACATGTTTCTTAAGGTAGATGGGAAAGCAGATCATTTTAAGACAAAAATTAAAACCAAAATAATGTAAAAGGGGTATAAAATAGATCATGTTGTGATCTAAATGTAAAGTCACCAAAGGCTTTTGATTTATAAAGTAGTATTTGTATAGCTTCAGTGCCCAAATGGAACTATAAACTATAAATTCAGCTGACGGAAGAATATTGTTGCTGAGTTCTGTAATGAAATTATTTTATTAATATTTCTCTGTTGTTTATGGAAATCTTCAATATCAAGGTCTGTTCACAAAGAAGTAGATTTTACAGAATCGAATTCTATGCATTTCATCATAAATCAAAACTCATTACGTCTCTAAAATCTGACTCTCAGTATTAGATCCTGCTACAGTGGTAGCTGCTTGTTTCTTAACTTCAGGGACAACTACATTTGGAGCACCATGCCACTTGATATGTATCAGGGTATTGCAAGCCATTCCTGAAACACTTATCCTTCAGGATTTTGAGGTTTTCTGGTTTTTGATTTTAATTTCTTGTTTTCAGGTGGGAGGTTATTAAATTATATCCAGGAAAATCACAGTGCAATATGCATATCTTTTCTAAGTCTACACATCCCAGGTATATGTATTTATTAAGATAAGATAACTGCACATATTGTTCAATGGAAAGTAGCACCAAGGGAATAATATCAGGGTGTGATGGTAAAGATATTAGGGAGAAATATTAGACCTGGTTGCAACCCGATGTTCCTGCTTCATAGGACATCTCAGATACTTAGGAGATAAATATTTTCAGGCTTTCTGTGGAACAAAATAATAAATATTACAACTCGCTGTGAGCTGAAAAGTTGAAACCTTCATTTTTATCCTTGCAACTATTTTCTCTTGAATCCTTAGTAGTCTACCATTTGGGATGCCAAACAGTTTAGGAAGTCTAGTATTAGTTTCTCAGCTGTCAAAAGAGTTCAGTCTAGAAAACATGTAATCATCTGCAAACTGGCCTTGAAGTTCAGATCTTTGCAAGTCCTAGGGACCTTGGTCACCGAACTGACAAAATGTGGAAGTCCAGAATCCCTTTCACAGCTTTCAAATGCCCTGCTTGGGAGACAAGTGACGTAGGAAGACATATGAAAGAATTCTGTAAGCAACCTGCTTAACCTGAACCACTAGACTATTGTCCCATTTCAGTGGAAAACTGAAGTTCAGTCATTCAGAATTAAAAAACAGATAAACAATGTCTCAATAAACGTCTTGTACTAGCTAATATGATTGGTTTCTGCTTAAGGCTCCCTTGTTAGACCATTATCCAAATAATTTGGTTTGGTTTACTTTGCAATTGCTTCTGTCTGTGGCATGGCATGGCAACTCTAACAAGGATACAAAAATTTAGATCTGAATTAAAAATGTAGCGTATTATCAGAAACAATAAACATAATAAGGAAAGAAAAAACCTGTAGTAAATTAAAACTTTTTAAACTTAGAATGCTACTATTACCTGGAGACTGAACTACTAGCAGAGCGGAAACTTTGATTGTTTCTTGTACATAAACTAGATCCTCTTAGCCTAAAATGTCTTAAAGTGAGTTTTCTTCTCAGGACCTTAAAGAATTAATCTTAAAAAAAAAAAAATGGTGGGGATGGAGATGGAGATGGAGAAATTAAATGAAAACATTGAGAAGGTAAACTGTAGAAACATATGATCTCAGATTTCACGTCTGAGTTGCTGATGGCTCAAAGGATTTGACATTATACAGAATGACAGAATGAAGAGGTTGCAAGGGGTCTCTGGAAATCATGTAGGTCAATCCCCTAATCAATCAGTGAAAACAGGTATTTCAAGGCTGAGTTCAGTTGGGCTTTGAATATCTCCAAGGATGGAGATTACAAAACCTTTCTGGCTGGCCTGTTAGATCACCTGTACAGTAAAGATACATTTTTGTATATTTAAGTGGATTTTTTAATATGCCAATTTTTGTCCAATTTATTAAACTTCACAAGAATTTATTGGCCCATTTACCCAGCCTGTTGAGGTCCCTCTGGATGGCAGCACAACCATCTGCTCTATCAGTCACTCTTCCCAGTTTTGTATCATCTTCAAACTAGCTGAGAGTGCTCAGTCCCATTATCCAAGTCATTAACAAATATGTAACACAGTATTGACAAACATGTATCATAGTATTAACATATCAACCCTGGGGTACACCTCTAGTGACTGGCCTCCAGCTGGATTTCATGTACTGATCACAATCCTCTGAGTCTGGCAGTTTGGCAATCCACTTCACTGTCCATGTATCTAGCCCATATTTAATCATATTGTCTAAGAAGATGTAATGGGAGATGGTGTCAGATGGCTTTTAAAGCCATCTACTGCTCTCCCGTCATCCACTGAGCCTGTCATTTCATTGTAGAAAAAGTTGGTCAGGCATGATTTCAATTTTTTAAATTCATGCTGTCTACTCCCATTGACCTTTTTGTCCTTCATGTTTCAAAACAGTTTTCAGGAGGATTTTGCTGCAACACTTTCCCAGGGACTGAGGTGAGGTTGACCAGCCTGGAATGCCATGGATCCTTCTTTTTACCATTCTTGGAAATACGAGTTACATTTGTTTTCTTTGGGTCCTCAGGAACTTCCCCCAGTCACTATGACCTTTCAAAGATAATCAAGAGTGGCTTCACAAAGACATCAGCTCCCTCAGCAGTCATAGGTGCATCTTATCAGTACCCATGGATCTGTGTATGTGTAGTCTGTTTAAATGTTCCTAACCTGATCCACCTCCACTGATAGTAAGTCTTCCTTGCTCCACACTTTTCCACTGGTCTCAAGAAGCTGGGTTTGCTGAAGGGAATTCTTAACCACTAAGGACCAAGGAAAAAAAACTCCTTGAGTACTTTGGTCCCCATTCCCATTCAGCATCAGGCCCATATTTTCCCTAGTCTTCCTTTTTCATCTGTTGATGTATCTGTAAAAGCCCTGCTTGCCTTTCATATTCTTCACGAGATTCAAATCCAGACGGACTTTTGCTTTACTAACCTCGTCTTTACATGCTCAGACAGTCACTATATATTCTTCCTGGGTCTCCTGACTCTGCTTCCACCTACTTTACGCTTCTTTTTTGTGTTCAAGCTTTGTGAGGAACTTCTTGTTCAATCATGTAGGTTTCTGCCCACCTTTGCTTGATTTCCTCCTCATCAGGAGGACAATTCTTGAGCTTGGAGGTGATCCTTGAAAATCAACCAGCTTTCCTGGGTCCATCTTCAGTTCAGGACAGTCTTCAATGGGATTCTTCCAAGCAGGTCCCTGAGCATGCCAATCTGCTTTCCTGAAGTTCAGCATTCTAATCCTGCTATTTGCCTTCTTCCTTTTTCTCACGATCCTGAAATCTACCATCTCATGATGAGAGCATCCAAGGCTGCCGTTTTGCACGAGGAGGTACTGGTCCACTATGATACCAGTAAGAAAGGCATTCAGACTCTGTAAGATATTATTTAGAATGTTATTTATTAGAGTTAACACTATGAGGAGGGAATAGAACAGATAATCTTGTGTCCCTTTAGGTGGTAGGAACCCCAGGTTATGTAGTATTGAATGGGCCTGCAATCCACATGCAGCATGCTGGGTAGACCCCATCCACAGCAGAGATTCTCCCATTTCAGTCATTCAAGCTACTATAGGATTTTCTTCCTTGGAAACAATTTTATTCGTAATTTCTACCGTTAAACAGAAATTATATTCTCATGAGAATATCCTGCTGCACTTTTAGATAAAGGCAAGGCTATACAAGTAGTGTAATTGCTGGTAGCTAGTCGGAGCTGCCTTCCTGCTCTGGCTGCCTTTATCCTGCAGCTGAGGGACTTGTGCAGCACAACACAGGCCTCAGTAGTGCAGCATACTGCACCACAGCACGGGTCTGGCCCTACTCAGGCAAACCGTTATGTGGATCACCAGCTCCTTGATGTACAATGGTATTCTGGTCAGGATCATTACAGTTGCTAGCCTCTGTACCCTGTAGCAGGGAGTGTCATACTACTATGATGTCACTTCCTCCCAGTGCTCCTACATGACTCAAGCTTAGCCAGCATTGATACTTTTATAGAGATCCCAGCCCCTTTTCTGCTACCTGGGCACTGAATCTATTCTGTAACTGCAGATCTGCAGGTAGAGCAGCAGCCAGAAGTCACAGTCTTCCAGCCTTTGTCATTGTGGGAGTCTCCACTTCCCCACCAGATAAGCTCAGAATCTGCCTGCACCTCTTTCAGTACTACAGGGGGTTCAGACTCCTGAATCTGAAGAGTCTCAGAGCAAATCCAGTCAATCTCCTTCTTATTGACTCTGATGCTGCACAACACCTGGAGGAAAAGAAGTCCAGTGACACAGCACACTAATGTGATATTAGAATTCCAGAGAGAGAGAGAGATCTTCAATGCTATGCACACCGTAGATCATTTCTGGTAACCACAGAGTTAGAAAAATACCCTTGAGATGAAACATTTAATGACAGAAAAATAATTTGAAAAATTTACATTACAGTTGACATCACTGTAAGCAACTTTGCCCCGCTTGGTCAGAAAGTAGCACTAGTATATATCAAACGTGTTCACCCTCTGTTAAGACATAGCCTAATTAAAAGCAAAACTTTGCACTTGCATTTATTGTAATTTTGCTCTTTTAATCAATGTTGCCATTATGTAAATGCCTGTTCAAAGCAATCTACATACAAAGTTTATTCCTTGTCTTGTACTTAAATGATTTTCTTAGGGAAGTTCAGGTTTAAATTAATTGAAGCATGTGCTATTCCACTTCAGGATTTCTCCTTTTTCTCCATCTAAATTTTTTTTTTTTTTTTTTCCCCAGTGTATAATCATACAGAACCCAAACCCAGCATGGCTCCAAATATCCAGATTTTCAGTCTAGTACAAAATAATGAAATGTCATTAGCCATGTTGATCAAAGGCCTCATGACATTAGAAAATGATCACCTTTCAGCTTCTGTTACTAGTCATCAAAAAACTCTACACTTTGTAATAGGGTGTGACAAAAGTGCTGTACCACAGTTTTACTTGCTATTTGTAACACAAAGATCTGTTACTTAAGATTTGGGTAACACCTTTTTAACATTCTCTACCATTTTTATTTAGTGTCGCATTGAAACTACTTGTCACTGTTAAGCGATGTTAGGAGCGTGACCACTTCCTCCAGCCGCTGGAGTCCAGCCCAGTGCCTGGTGACCCAGGGTTTCTGCCCAGGCTGAGGGATGCAGCTGCTGCTTTCCCCTTTACAGGTTCAACCAGCAGCAAAGCTGAGCACATGTCACAGAGACACACTGACACAGACAGACAGACAGACACACATGCATGTGCACAGGCTGCTAACACTGCCAGTCACAGGGCTGCCACACACAAGACCCAGATCACACACCAACATTGACAGCCACATCCCCTCCTTTTCTGGGGCTGGCACAGACAGAAGGTCACTAGTGCAGGCACACACATGATGCTCTTGGGAATCACAGGCACATGCACACCTGCAGGTGCCCTGAGTACTGCCACAGCCCCTCCTCTGTCTTCTGCCTGGTACCTCTGCTCAGATCCCAGCCCTCCAACCTGTCCCATGGGTCTCCTACTTGCTGACAGGTCCAGCACAGTGCTCGCTACAAACACAGAGCACGCACATTCATCCTATGAGCAACTCACACTCATGGATCCCCCCAGGCACCAGCACAGACCCCACACCCATGTGATATCCCTGCTCAGACCCAAGTGCCCCACACTTGCTGGCTGGTCTAGCTTGAAGTTTGCTGGTGAATTCACACGCAGACCCCATGCACACCCGACTTGGGGGAGATACAGACTTTCACCCCACAGCAACTGGCACCAGGCACATAGGCTATGACCTGTGTTCCTGCTCCAGCCATGGGTGCTGAGATCCTCACTCTTCTCACTCACACTGGTCCCCTCAGCAGCTGGTTTTGGGAACACACACCATTCCCATCCCTGTGGTTGGAGGTTAAAGACCTGCCAGTGGCTCCAGTGGGTGAGAGCAGAG
>NW_009593834.1:11352-24397 GCF_000690535.1 Cariama cristata
CCTACCGACCCAGTCTGACTCCAGTAGCTGGTACCCAATCCGCTCACGTCAGTCCCCCAGGTAGCTGGCACTTGGGCCCTGCAGCACACACAGACACCCACATGGGATAGAGAGTGAGATTAAACAAAAAGAGAGTTAAGAAAGGATTTAATAAGAATTTCTAAGATGATAGAACAGACTGCGGTAATCAGGTACAGGGCTGAGCCAGCCAAGTACACTGCCAGGCCTTGTTTTACGCATTACTAGCCCCTTTTATACTGTTTTTCTATCTACCCTCTCTTTGTCCCTTTCTGCTCCCCTTCTGCACATTGCTTCATCAGTTTGCAAAGTCCCACCAACCCCCTCCAAGACCCTGGACCCTCTGCTTTGCACTATCATTTGCCAAGCCTGGTTTGCCACTGTTTCTTGATAGACCATCAGTTTGTGTGCCTGACCAAGTTTGTTTCTGGTTGTTACCTTTGTTAACACCAATTGATCAGGTTTTATGACTTTGTGTGTTTGTTTCCCTCCCTTTCCTTATCACACAAACTGAAAAAATAAACATTCTCACGCTCAACATAGCCTTACTGACTAGTGCCACTGACCAGGTTTGCTCTTATCATGACTTTCCTTATCATTTTTCAGTCAGGTTCATCCTTGTCTGCTCTTGTTTATGGCTTTTTTTGGCCAGATACCCTTAAAGGTATAATTCTCCTTCCACATACCCTTACAGTCACCACGCTAATTTAGCACGAAGCTATTGGTGAAATGTCTTATGATCCATAGACTTGTGAATTTCTAGACTTGTTTTTCATGATCTTACAGCTTTGGAAAAGAGAGGAAGTCATTCACATTGAACAAGTTTAGAGGGGTTTCTGAATCTTACTGATTCTGAGCTTGAAAAGTCTTGAAAAGTGCCGTTGAGCACTGACAAGCACATAAAGAGACAGAAAGTGAATGAGACCTTGCAGTGAATCAGGACTGTTTCACCCAACAGTGCTCATTGAAAAGCAAATGAGAAGGAAAGTGACAAAATGTGAAGGACAGAATTTAAAAAGAAAATAAAAATATGCTTTTCAAATTCCATTTTCTTCTGCACACAGTTTACTTGAAGACTATTTCTTACAGGCTTGGTTCAGTTAGCTTAGTGGCTCTGTGCTCTTTGTGCTTAGCACTGTTCTTGACTGCTTGCACAGCGAGTTCCTATATCCTTGCTGATACTTTCTCCATAACTCTACACTAGCCCTCACTTTGTCCTACTCTCAGTCGATTATGCTCCTTCACTCTCACAGAAGCTCATCTTCTCTGCCATCCAGACAGTTCCACCTACCCCAGCCAGTCATCTCTCAGATGAACTTCATACACAAACTGAAAGAAAATCAAATTACATTGTCTGTCACAGACTAAGAAAAATAGTTTCCTTCTTGATTTACTGCTCCATTCCTGAAAATATATAAATATGTTTTGTTTTAAGGCATGTTTTTTACTTGAGTTGCTATCAAACCTTGATTGGACAATTTCAGAGAAGGCTTAGAACTACTGTGCTTGGTTTGGTTATATATTCTGGAATCAGAAATATAATCTAAAACACCGATGGGCAGTTCTGTCAGGCTGAAGCCAGGTTTCAGCTGCAACAGCCTTGACAACAAGGAAGCATGCAGCATGTAGTAAAAGAAACTAATTGAGTTTTTCACAACAGACTCAAAGAAGAGAGTCAAAAAGCACAGTACTGTAGCTATTGCAAAAGTCTTCTTGCAAAAGTACTTTTAAATACCTGCGTTATATAAAAATCACCACTGCTTATGGATTCCAGGCACAAATATCTCCCATTGGTATTTTTTTTTCCAGAGAAGTGTAAATCCTGCCACAGTTGCCTGTCTCAATATTTCTTCAATATCAGTTTATTGAAATATACTGTGGTCAAAAGATCTGTCACTTATTTATAAAGTGCCATTCCTTACCCTATCTCTAGGGCTGTTGTATTCAGATTCAAATTATTCATAGGATTGCAGTGCTAATGAATGCCCGTGTGACAGGAATGAAGTCAAATAAAACATAACGTGGAAAAAATCTACAACTTCCAAAAATCCCTCTTTGGAAATCAAAGAGCACTTTGAAACGTAAATAATTAGCATTCAGTTTAAGAAAATTCAGGCACAACATTTTATTAACTGTAGTGGGTCTTGGGTTTCTGACTTTGTATTTATAAAACTGGAAATTTGAATGTTTCATAAAAATATTTTCTAACTACAGGGAGATCCAGAAGGACAAATCAGTTTAGCGATGACAACTTTCTAGAAGGCTGATCTGTGGAGAGGTGGAGGCAACAAAATAGAAGAGCTTCCTTCTACTAGGTCATTGATCTAATCAACTGAAAGATGATGAAAACCTGCAGTGATCTGATAGTTGCTTGCAGACTCTTCAGAAAGTGGTTGAAGACCTAAATAAAATTCTAATGAGATGAATGACCTGGTTCTACCATGGGAAACAAACAAACAAGCAAAAAACCCCCAGAACCCAGTACCAACAAAAAAATCTCCCAGGGAAAGCACTGTTTGGTAACTTTAATTTAAAGTCAAAGTGTACTGCTTTTAGCTGAAGAAATTCAGTGTAACACCATATACTTCAGAGGAGATACACCATTTTACTCATGTTAAGGGTGTGGCATACTGCTTTCCCTGGTTTGTCTAGTTTGCTGGAGAGTAGCCCTGCAGAAAGGGATCTGGGGGTGCTGGTTGGCAGCAGGCTTAATAGGAGTCAGCAATGAGCCCTGGCAGCCACGAGGGCAAACCCCGTCCTGGGGGGTATCAAACACAGCATAACCAGTCGGTCAAAAGGGATGATTATCTTGCTGTTTTCAGCGTTGGTGCAGCCTCACCCTGTGTACTGTGTGCAGTTCTGGGCTCCACTATTTAAGAAGGATGATCAGGTACTTGAATGCATCCAGATGAGAGCAACGAAGCTGGTGAAAGTTCAGGAAGGCACATCCTGTGAAGAGAGGATAAGGACACTGTGTTTGTCTTGTTTGGAGAAAAGGAGGCTGAGGGATGACCTCATTGCTCTCTGCAGCTTCCTGAGGATGGGACGTGGAGACGGAGGTGCTGATCTCTTATCCCTGTGTTCCAGTGACAGGATGCATGGGAATGGTTCAAAGCTGCATCCATCAGGGGAGGTTCAGACTTGACATTAGGAAACATTTCTTTGCTAAGAGGATGGTCAAACCTGTGTTTAAGAGACATTTGGGCAATGCCCTTAATAACATGCTTTAACTTCTGGTCAGTCCTGAAGTGGTCAGGTAGTTGGACTAGATGATCGTTGTAGGTCTCTTCCATTTAAACTAGTCTAGTGTTGTCTATCCTAATTTACGCTGAATCAATGGATTAACATTTTTTGGTTTTAATGGGTCATTAATTAGACATCTGCCTATTTATTAGACATCTGCTTACAAGTAACCTTCCCCTTCCCATCTCACTTCCGTTAATCTGTGCTGCCATGTGAGAAAATCTGAATGCATTTTCTGGTCTTTTGTGCTTTTTTGTTGAGTTGTACTGTAATCCAGCCAGTCAGTCATTAATAGGAAAATATTCTCTTGCATTACATTAAATCTTAGAAAAGGAGTAATAGTAATGATTCCTCTTTGAGATATTTTTTACAAAGAGGATAATACTTCTTCACAGTAAAGCTAGAAACTTCAGAAAGTGAAAAATCTGATAGCAGCTATATTTACTTCGGGATATGTATCCGTATCTTATTCAGAATAACTTCATTGTTTGATCCTCTAAACCAACTCCAGTAATTATATTAAAACATTCTCTTCATAACATTTCCTAGTGTCTTAATTCTGATGAATTCAGAGGCAAAGAGAGAATTGTTTCCTAAAGCCCTTACACTTTTGTGCTGGGCTAGAACCCAAAAGTGCAAACAGCTAGGGACAGGGAACTGAGATGAATACATGGGGCTTTAGAAAATCTCTGACATACTTAGCCAGTGTTTAAAATATATAAAACATTTATTCTTTACATTCTGTGTCAGTTTGGTATAATTTGATTTAAATGTTTGTTGGTTGTTTGGGTTTTTTTACACATTTTAGTTAATTGAGGCATTTAAATTATTGCCGGTAGTTGGAAACAGAAAGTAATAGTGCAACATAGGTTATAGTCAAACTATGTTTTTTACTGCATATGTACATACAGTATGTGTACTTTCCTTGGATTACAGGATAATCTGCATGTAACTATGAGATGGTCAACACTTCAAAATAGTGTATGGAACAAAAATGTGACGAAGCAATTTGATTTAGTGGAGTGTAGATTACATTCAGGCAAATTACTTTGTGAAATCACTTTACTACTTAGAACAGCCATCACAGCTGTTATGGATACACTGTATTGTGTACTCTATAGACACACAAAAATCAATATCTGACGCACTTTGTAGATGGAAAAGAGCAAAAACAGAATGAAGGACTTTTCTGACGTCATTGATGAAATGGAGTATCACATTTTATATAGTATGTCCAAGTTTTTTAAAGCTCTACTGTTTCCTAAAGACAAATGGAACCCCAAAAACTACTTGCAATGAATTGCACTAATAAACCACTCTATACAGATAATTTCATGCATGGTATATATCCTTCTTTGTGTACAGTTGGCAACTTGCAACTTGCAGTGGCATACATTGAGAGTAGCCCTGAGGAGAAGGACTTGGGGGTATTGGTGGATGAAAAGCTGGGCATGAGCCAGCAATGTGCACTTGCAGTCCACAAAGCCTAACGTATCCTGGACTGCATCAAAAGAAGCGTGGCCAGCAGGTCAAGGGAGGGGATTCTGCCCCTCTAGTCTACTCTGGTGAGACCCCACATGGAGTACTGCATTCAGCTCTGGAGCCCTCAGCACAAGAAAGACGTGGACCTGTTGGAGGGGGTCTAGAGGATGGCCACATGAGTTGGGGTTGGTCAGCCTGGAGAAGAGAAGGCTCCAGGGAGCCCTTATTGTCGCCTTTCAGTACTTAGAGGGGGCTTATAAGAAAAATGGGGAAAGACTTTTCAGTAGGAGCTGTAGCAACAGGACAAGGGGTAATGTTTTTAAATCAAAAGAGGGTAGATTCAGCCTAGACATAAAGAAGAAAATTTTTGCAATGAGGGTGGTGAAACCCTGGAACAGGTTGCTCAGAGAGGTGGTAGATGCCCCATCCCTGCAAACATTCAAGGTCAGGTTGGACGGTGCTCTGAGTAACCTGATCTAGTTGAAAACGTCCCTGCTCATTGCAGGGGGATTGGACTAAATGACCTTTAAATGTCCCTTCCAACTCAAATCATTCTATGATTCTATGATTTTATGATACATAAGACTGGCTATGTTTATGGTAAGGGATTATCTTCTAACAACCTCTTAGTTTAGAGATAAACTGTTTATTTCACTTTTCAAATAGTACCTTGGCTCTTGACTATAAACATTTAGTTGCATACTAATTAAGTTATGCTTCACCTTCTCCAGGAAAAAAATGTTTATTTTGAAACATCAGGTCCTAAACACAAAAAGATTCTCCTTTTTGGGTACATGTTGCTTTTTTTTTTCCCATTTTTTCCCGTCCTAGTCTGGGTCTTTTGCTGCATAATCTGCCTCTAGGATTTGTTCCTTATTCGTTGTTGGCAATGCTTGGAGCTTTGGGCTTTTTTTTTGGTGTGTTGTAGGTTAATAGAAATGAACAAACTGAATAATGGTCCATTCATTCTATTGGTGACAGAATAATTATGAAGGGTGGTAGATATATATTATAACTGTACAATATGTTTTGCACAATATACAAGTGTATAATTCAAAGATATATTATTTGTTAATGTGAGAAATCAAGAGTAGAGTTCAGCATATTATTAAAATAACTACTGTGGATTTAATGGTACTGCATAACAACATAGATCATGATTTGAAATAAAAATGCTTATTTTTTTCTCCTCTAATGCCATTAAATACAAACATTTATAAATAACTTGTAAATTAGTTGGCATTTGTGATGCAGCAGAAAATGAAGGAATGAAATGTTCAGGAGTTGTCAGTTCTCTACTTCAGCTTCTCACCTAATGTACAGTTATAAGAACATGTCCATGATGCAATAATGTGGTGGAAAAGAAGGGTATTTTATGTAACAGAAATAGATAATACTAATAGTTACTATTCTTGCTGATATCAGATATATCCTTCACCTCTTGCATTCATATCTGTATCTGCTCATCATGCCCTTAGAATAAAATAATTTCAGTTTAGTATTCCTGGACTCCTTGATAGATCCATTATATTAAGTCACGTGGCAAAAATACATTAAAAAGTTAATAGTCTGTTTCAAAAGAGCAAAAGTGAGGAATTTCATAGTTGAGTCAGAAATTTACTACCTGTTGTTGATTCCTAAGCATGAGGGGGCACATTAAGGATGTTTTACATTGTTCATGTTGTGCTTAGATACTTAAACACAAAACAGAATTTTTCTCCACTTACTGAAACACTACTATATCGCTTTCTGTTTGGTATAAAATAACATTAATTAATTAAAAAAAATCCTTTCCTCTAACAAAGAAAATTCTGTAATTATAACATAGCAAGCACCAACACAAGCAAATGTAGCCATGGATCTGTCTTTTTTTCCATGTAATATCATATGAAGAGAAAAAGAAGAGAGGGGATCTTGCCAGAGTTTTCTGGTTTTGTTACATGCTATTCCCATTCTGGAGACAGAAGGAAGCACTACACCTCATGTGAAAAATCCCATCTTATATGGGAATACTCACATAAGGGAACAGTGAAGTAAAGAAACACCTGATCTACACTGCTGAAGTTTTACTCTTTTCCTTTTATGCTAATATTTAAATGAAGATGCAAATTTTAAAATAAGTAACATTACCTAGGTTAGATCTTGGAAGAGATACAACTCTGTGAGTGTACTTTCCCCTGAATGACATCCAATTAAGACTCTTTGCTGCTTTCTGTACCTCAGTTTATAAATAAGGTACGTTGACCATAAAGCTCTTTTTACTTCAGGAGATTTTTAATAAAAGCAGACCTTCTTAGAAAAGTCATAGACTTTTTTTTTTTTTTTTTACGTACCAATGTTTATTTCTGATGGTCTAAATTGATCCCTAAACCAAAAAAAAAAAAGAAAAAAAAGATAATGAATAAAAGCTACATCCTTCTGAAACCATTTTTTAAAGTCAGAAAAATAATTCAATAAACCTGGGCAATACAGAAAAGTTCTGAGCTATCTTCTAAAGGATTTTAATACAGAAGGACCCACTCACAATGTTTTATTTATGTATAAATTTGATGTCTTTAAATGGCTAAGAGGGAAAAAGATAGTATCTTGGTGCATATCACCTGTATTAAGACATACATGAACTGAAATCTGTCTCTACATTCGTGACATCTAATTTCTTCATTTGTCACCAGTTTGCTCTGTGACTCTCTGAAGGTATTCTTATCAAATAGGAATAATAATTGCAACAAAGATTTATGATACGTTATTTGAAATTAAATTACCTCTCTTGCTCCTTCTAATCATCTTGTCTCAGTTCCACACATCCTAATCATCTTCCATTGCTTCAGGTTTATACTTCTTTTCTGTTTAACATCACTTCACAACCTCATTTGAATATTACTAATTTAAATTCACAACTTTGTGTGACCTTCAGCCTGCAAGCCACTTTCCTGCAGGCCCACTGAAACTCTAAATTTACATGGTGTTGTCCTTTACTGAAGAAATAGTCCTGCTGTAAACAAATTATGTCTCTGTAGGAATTGTATTAAGAAAGAGAACGGAGTAGGAACTTCCCAGACAATCTCTTTCGCATTTCTCTCACAGACAAACTGAATGCCTCTGGATTGTTCCCTGTCATTGTGTCCGTGTGCCCTGGTCTTGACTACCAGCAGTATGTGGAGGACTTTCTTATACTGTTACCTTACTCTGTGTTTTTTGATGCCAACATCAATTACAGATAAAAGAAAGGGAATGGATCAGTGTGCAGTCTATGAAGGCAAACGAGCAGGAGAAGTCTTTTCAAGCTGATGCTGATAAGGTTTTTGGATCAGAGATACCTGCTGTTTGAATGTCCCCTCCTTCCCAAAGGAAATGCATAAGTCTAGAGTCTATGTTTGATTAGAAATTTTCCCCCTGCTGCTTCTTCAGAGGATCTCTGCTACTGCTGTGCTCTGGGCATTATAAGCTTTCAGATTAATATTTCATTATAGTATAAATGAAAAAAGCATTAGTGAGGTTTCAATTTACCTTGAAACTAAGTGAAGGCAATAGGGTATTATTTTAAATATATTTCTGTTTTATTGACTGGCTTTTCAGGGAAGACATAAGTTTTGCTTTGGTGTTTAGGTTTTTTCTCTGAATTCCCTTATAATTTCCTTCATTTACTATTTTTGCCATTGTTTAGGATCTCTGTTTTGGACAAATATCCATTCCTACTGTGACTGTCTTCTTTTGTTAGGGACTAAGGACCTTCAATGGACAGAGTCACTGAATGTTATGGGTGGCTCAGGTGATGTCTTACCTGTTAAGACCTTTTCAGGCAAGAAAGAAATATTTATGAAAGTACTAGATTCTAGTAGGATGGTGGCATGTAGTATTAGCCATTCTTCTGAAATTCTTTTCTTTCATTCCTACTGTTCATTATGTTCCCAGTGTCCCAAGTACTCAGGGATATTCTAGCACTGCATACTCTTAATATCTTGGGAAAAGGGATAGTATTCAAACTGAAGACCTGCTAGTCCAAAGATCAGTGCTCCACTAGCTCGGAGCTACTACAAGATTATCTCAGTATACGCATGGGGTCAATCTCAAACTATTAGTCATTACATCAGTCATTGTCCTCCTACATTTAAAAATATGGTTTTGAATGAGGAACTTTTTCAGATTCAAATTGTTGGTGAACTTTAAAATGGACTGCAAGTATTGGAGAACAAAAATAAAATAACATATGATGTCAAAATCAGGAGGGCTATTTGTTTATAGATATTTTTACAAGTTGAATTTATAATTATTAATGTTTCACAGAATCAAGGAATGGTTGAGGTTGAAACAGACCTCTGGAGATCATCTAGCCCAATCCCTATGCTTAAAGTAGGGTCAGCTAGAACAGACTGCCCAGTGTCCAGTCAGGCTGTGAGTATCTTGAAGGATGAAGACTCCACAATCTCTCTAGGCAACATGTTCAAGTGTTTGACCCCCATCACTCTAAAAAAATATTTTTCTCATGTTTAAATTAAATTCCTTTTTTTTCAGTTTGTGTTGATTTCCTCTTGTCCTGCCACTGGGCACCGCTGAGAAGAGTCTGGCTCCTTCTTCTCCACTGTCCCCCTCATCAGTTATTTATATACATGGATCAGATACCCCCTGGACATTCTCTTCTCCAATCTGAACAGTCCCAGCTCCTCAGTCTTTCCTCACAGAAAAGGAAGGCATTGGAACATTCCAGTCTCTTCATCGTATTTGTGATCCTTCACTGGACTTGCTCCAGTGTGCCCATGCTCCTCTTGTACTGGTGAGTCCAGAACTGGACATAGAACCTCAGACATGGCCTCACCAGTGCTGAGTAGAAGGGAAGGATCACTTCTGTTGACCTGCTGGCAACACTCCACCTAATGGAGCCTAGGATACAACTGGTCTTTGCTCCAAGGGCTCGTTGGCTGGGGAATGAAGCAATTGAGAGTAGCCCTGCAGAGAAGGACTTGGGGGTACTGATTGATGAGAAGCTCAACATGAGCCAGCAATGTGCCTTTGCAGCCCTTAAGGCCAACCATATCCTGGGCTGCATCAAGAGAACAGTGACCAGCAGGTCGAGGGAGGTGATTCTGCCCCGCTACTCTGCTCTCATGAGACCCCACCTGGAGTACTGTGTCCAGTTCTGCAGCCACCAACACAAGAAAGACATGGACCTGTTGGAGAGGGTCCAGAGGAGGACCACCAAGATGATCAGAGGGATGGAGCACCTCTCCTATAAGGAGAGGTTGAGAGAGTTGGGGTTGTTCAGCCTGGAGAAGAGAAGGCTTCGGGGAGACCTCATTGCACCCTTCCAACACTTAAAGGGGGCCTATATGAGTGATCGGGAAAGACTTTAGCAGAGTCTGCTGTGACAGGACAAGGGGTTTTAAACTAAAAGAGGGTAGATTCAGATTAGACATAAGGAAGAAATTTTTTACAGGTAGGGTGGGGAAACACTGGAACAGGTTGCCCAGAGAGGTGGTGGAAGCCCCATCCCTCGAAGCAATCAAGTTCGGACTAGATGGGGCTTTGAGTAACCTCATCTAGTTGGAGATGTCCCTGCTCACTGCAGTGGGGTTGGACTAGAAGACCTCTAAAGATCCCTTCCAGCCCAAATGATTCTATGATTCTGTGATTGCTGGCTCAGGTTCAACTTCTTATCCAACAGGATACCAGGATCCTTCTCTGTGAAGCTGTTTTCCAGTCAGTCAGCCCCCAGTGTGTACTGGTGCAGTGGATTATTCCTCCTCACCTGTAGGACTTTACATTTCTCTCTGTTAACTTTATGAGATCATGTCCCTCAATTTCTTTGGCTTGTTGAAGTCTCTTTGACTGGCAGCACACACTTCTAGTGTATTCACCAATCCCCTCAATTTTGTTTCAAGAACATACTAGTAAAACATATATTTTCTGTTTATTGCTTGGTATCGCAATAATAAGTGATTCACTGTATCACCCTTAGGGGCCAAGAGACCCTTTGCATTTTAAAGTGCTCTTAATACAAATGTGCCATAAGAGATGAAGAAGTCAGATAATCCAGGAAAAATACTTACCTGAAACCTGATTTCTATTCAAATAGCTTTTGACCAGTCAATGGTCATTTCTAAGGACTGCTGGATACCTCAGGATGAATGCATCTTGTGCAAATCCAGAGTTCACTGACTATCTGAGCTAAACATGTGTCTTCATGCATTTTTTGTGAGGGTCCAATCCATCTTCCCCTGGAGGCATACCGGGACGTTCCTAATAAAATAAGAATATTACCCAGTCTTTTATCAAGCTTCCCACTGTACTTACCAGTGACAGTTATTACTTTGATTAAGAAAGTTTCTGATTTACTCCTCTGTTCATTCTGATTCCCATAGTGATGCTTTACAGTTTTTTTTTTTCCCCTTTAATAGCACACTCCATCACCTGTGCCATTATTTTTCCACTATTAATAACTAGCCAGCCCCCAAAACAACTCGGTGAAAATACAGGGTCTTAAATTTTCAGAATAAATCAAGTAGTCATTGTTAGGCAATCTTGTTTTACTGTAACCCCAGAAGCATGTGGCACCTAGAAATAGTAAGAGCACAATTCAGGATTTAATCAATATTAGGTTGCCTTGAACCCAATTACAAGTATATTAAAACAGAGCATTTAACAGTTGTATACAGATATTTTGCATCATTCTAATGGCATAGAAAGACGCAATGTATAAGCATTTACGTAAGTATTTGAACGTTTTTACTACTAAAAGTGCAAGCAAAGACGTATGTCATTGAATGTAGAACACATCCAAGACAAAGAATAGAATAAGTACAATAGACTACAAAAAGATAGGGTATCCTTACAAATACACAGGAAGGATTGCTAGCAAAAACAAAAAAACCCCATGAGAATCATCCCTGAAAACTAGTTCTCCCCTTTGAGAGGTGAGGAAGTAGAATAAAACCGTCAGGCATAATAAAGAAAGAAAACCATCAGGCATAATAAAGAAAGAAAACAACTAACTTCATTTCTCATTTCTCACATGTAAATGACTCATTATCTTGATCTCTGCAATTAAGAACCATGAAGGATGACAGCCGTCAACACTAACTCTACTACACCACTTTTGTGATGTTGTATACTCACAGCTAATTTGGGCTGTGACATTTTTAGGCTAACAGTTTTGTATGTATAGTGAAAATGATAAAAATGTGCAAGAACTAACCATGACAATTGAGTATATTGTTAACAAATTAATTTAGCAAAGTATTGTTATAGAGTTTAAAAATGGTTTAATTTGTGAGCCTTCTAAATACATCATCACAGTGATGTAATACTCTACCTGATGTATAAAGTACATATCAGTTGCAATGTTTAGTACCATATTGAACTTGCAGTCTAAGCTAAAGGAAACCAAGTTATCCCAGAACCATTGTGACAAATTGAAAGTGGGAGTGTGTCACTGAAGCCCATTACATTAAAGTTCAAATACTATCTGAAAGAAATCTGTAGCGAGGTTATATTCTGCTATATTGTAACACTAATCTACAAATCTCTGCAGAAACATGAATTAGAGGCCCTCTGAGCACTGAGTTCTTCCAGTGTATCACTGTCACTTTTGAGTTCATAATTTCTCAATGATTATTACATTTCTCTACTTCTGTTTGTGACTTGTCCAAAGTAATTGCTTACTCATCATAGATGGTCAGTATTCTGTCTGGACACATCAGAAATTTCACTTTTGAAAGGCACAGAGACATTCATTGGGTCATAGCATATCTTTCTCAAAGTGTAGCCATCTGCTTCAATTACATATATTCATAAAATTCTTCAATTGTAGAATATTCCTTGGAAGAATATAAATTAAGGAGGAGATATATTAAAGGTTGTAACCATAAAGACGTTCTTTAATTTTATGCTGTAACATAATGTGAAGTACATCAGAAGAAGGTAGTCAAAAGAAAGTTGTCTTCCAATCATATTTTCAGGAACCATCCTCTTTTGCAACAGATCAGTTACTCTGCCGGCTGATGAAAATAAGATGGTCTCCAGATGCTTGGCTAAGCTTTGTGTCTTATTGTATAACACTATTTTTTGATTTTTTTTTTTTTTTTTAAATCTTTATTTTACCAGCATTACACCCCCATAGGAAGAAGCAGGGTCTGTGGTAGAGCTGTGATACAGGTGAAGACAGACATGACATTCCATGGTGAGACTCTGAACGAAGCTGTGTAGTACCATACAGAATCATAGCATCATAGGATCATTTAGGTTAGAAAGGAGCTTTAAGATCACTGAGTCCAAACATAAAACCTAGCATAGCCAAGTCCACCACTAA
>NW_009593835.1:0-23914 GCF_000690535.1 Cariama cristata
CAGAGGGTCTCTGGTGGCCGTTTGGGGAATACCCCCTTTCTCATTTTAACCTCTTATGGTTATAAATCACCTAAGGACATGACTCAAGGGTTGGCTCACATCCTGCTGGCATGGTTAAACAACTTGGGATCAGGTGTACACAAATGCCTCTATTGATACGGATGTTTCTTCACTGTTGAGCAACCTCAAATAATACTCTTGGTTGGGTTCAAGCGATCTTAAATAATGCTTTTTCTTTAGCTGCCTATGTCAATCCCATACCATATGATGTCATGCTAAGCATATAAAGCTGGGGTAAGAAGAAGGAAGTTTGTCCCAAGTCCCCGTTAGACATGATGGAGCCCTGCTGTCCTGGAGACAGTTGGACACCTGCCTGCCCAGGGGAAGCGGGGAACGAATCCCTTCATTTCTTTGCTTGCACTCACAGCTTTTGCTTTCGCTATTTAACAGTCTTTATCTCAACCCACAAGTTTTCTCACTTGTACCTTTTGGGTTCTCTCCGCCATCCTACCTCAGGGGAGGACGCGAGTGGCTGCGTGGGGCTGAGATGCTGGCTGGGGTTAAACCACAACAGCGCATTACTAATGGGCTCCTTCAAAACTGCCCTTCATTCCTCTCCAACTGCTGTGCTACCGGGCAAAACGGAGCCCGCTCCTGTGGCACACATCTGGCTGAAATACCTGCTATCAAACTGCTGATGAACAATTGAAGACTAGCACCTTTCACCATCATCCTAACAAGCGTTATCACCATGTACCAATAACAGTTCACAACTGTTAAAGAAAATATTTTATGAAACTGTAAATTGCTGAAGCCGCTAACAGGCAAAGGTTGCACAACCAGGCCTCATCCTCTGTATAGTCCTTACCTAAGGCTGGTTGGAAGCCCACTCAAGCTAATCAGTAAGAGAATAGAAAAGATGTCCTCTGTATAGTCCTTACCCAAGGCTGGTTGGAAACCCAGTCAAGCTAATCAGTAAGAGAATAGAAAAGATAACAGATGATTAACCCGTAACCACAGGTGTTCTTAGAAAACAGAATGATTAAGAACTGCTTGTTCGTAAAATAGTGTTCTCAGGATTTATTTTCTTAGAACTGTGTAAGCTAAAGCAAGCGGAAAGACGACAATGATCCAAAGAGGACCTCAAAACTGAGACAGGAACTGGAACCAGATTAGAAGAAGAAATCAACTGAGCAGATGATGAATTCGTAGAATTAAGAGGGCCAAAGGGAACTTTTGAAGATTTTGGACACTGACTGATGATTAAGCAAGCGTACATAAGCTGTACTGCATCTCTCTGTTCTCTGTCAATCACTGAGGTGTTGGCCCAACTCTGAGTTGTCATTAAAGCAAACCTATGGGTACCCACAGATATGTGAGTTTTTCCTTTAACAACAACTCCATTTTATTTCCAAGCTACTTATCCCTCCTGAGCAGAGTATCAAAAGGGGGAAAACGGGAGCCATGGGAATTATTAAAGGTAAAAACTTGCATTTATTGGCTTGCAAAGGATCACGTTGATATGCTCAAGTAAAACCCAGAAGCAATTGCATCATATCCTGCCATTTAATTGACCCCAAAAGTTCTGGAAATAAAATCTGAACTGAACAGAAGGACCAATTATTGCAAGTGGAGCAAGCTGAATAATATAAGTAGCAGCTCAGTTTATTTGTGTATAAGTTCCCAAGTTTAGTTGTATATTCTAGCTACATGTATTACAACTTTACTCAGAGCAGTGCATAAAAATCTGCAGAATGACTTCTATTACAGGTTGGAAACATCTTTAACAAAGTGTCCAAAACATGTGGAGAAATAAATACGTTTAAAAAAAAAATCACAAGTCTGCAGTAGTTTTTTAAAAAAAAAAAAAAGAAAAAAAACAAACAGAAAACCACAAAAGGCTATCCATATCAGCCTTATGTATATCTTCTGTGAACTCCAAAGCAGGAGCAGAGAAAAACAAAAGGGGAAGAGAAAGGAAAAGAAAACAATCACCAAGGTTTTCCAGCAAATCAGTTTGTTCACGCTTCCCATGTAATTGCTTATTTACTGAGAGCTTGTAAAGTAGTACTGTCTCCTGGGGGAGCCCAGGCTCAATCATACTCGTTAAAATCAACTGGAAGAAAACAATCTGCTACCCTTCCCCAGTGCTCTTTCCTTTCATCCCATTTCTGAGCGCACAAATGAAGGAAGCATCAAAGCTCTTAATTATCCTATAGTATATATAAGCTGGTTTTGAAAACACTCCATTCACTAGAGTTGAGTACAGTATCATCAGAGCAACCTCTCAGACACCTCCTCTTTTCTTCAGATGTATCTGAATAAGAAAAGATATGAACTACGATACTGAATAATTCATGTGCTCTTTCAGCCTCCCCCCCTCCCATTACTCTTATTTTCAATTAGACAAAAAAAGATACTTTCTAAATCAATTTCTGGCAAAGCTAATGAAAGTAAAGGAGAAAACAACAATTTACTATATTTTGGTAGACAGAATAACTTTTTATACAGCTTTATTCATAAACTCTGTAAAGTGGATCCTCTCTATCCTTTGTGTTGCACGTGAAGCTTTGATTCACATGGGTACGTATTGAGCGCGGTTTTGTTCATGTCTGCGTATTTGGCAGAGTAGGCCAGGCTATCGTCTTATGTAGGTTTCCAGTCTCTTTAGGTTCACCCAAATTAGAAAACAGCTAGAACATATTACTTTAATGAATATATCCCTATGACAAGACGTGCAGATATTCAGTAAGTATATTTTTTCATAGGTCTGTTGTTCAGATTTCTGAAGGAAAAAAAAATCTACAGTGTCTTGGGGAGAGATCTATCTATTTACTTCCTCCATTTTTATTTCACCATTCTCTTAGAAGAACACATAATTGCCCCTAAGATACACAGAACAAACTTTAGCTTTCCAAAAAGGACCTTGTTTGTAACTTGAGGCATCACTCACTGTGTGAGCGCTCTACGTTGGGGCGGGTCCTGATCAAGTCAGCTGTAGTTTCCACAAAACCATTCCTCAGTGATGGATAAAGAACGTTTATGTCTCCACCTTTTATCCCTTTGAAGGGATGGGTTGAACACAGTACCAAAAATAAAAGGTAGAAGTGTCCCACCACATCAAGTGATTTACCTCCATTGAATGTGATGCCTAACAAAGGCATCTTCAGTGTACTCTTATTCTTTTGTGGCAGAGATTTTTAAGCTTCTTCATAGAGTTACGGTCCCATAGAAAAAATCCCTTTCTAGCTGAAATAACATCAAATGTCTCAACCTTCAGCTAGTAAGTATTTGTTTCAGTTATGTTATATGCCAAAATAAAACTAGAACTTGAGTTTAAACATTTCTAGCTGTCCAGTGTTAGCGTTGACAAGTAAAGCCAGCAACATGTGACCGCCCCAGAATTCACCCCACCAGGTGTTTCAGGACCTTTTTGTGAGCACAGACCACAGAGCTGTGTCACAGGTCTGTCTGGCATAAAATCCACAAAGGAATTTATAAAGCTGAAAATGGCAAGTCAAAGAGAAGATAGTAAGAAAAAACATGTAGCAATAGCAAACGCTTGAAAAACCTCCCACAAACTACTATAATACTTTGGCAATTCAGTGAAATTCTGAGCATTTGAGTTCAAGAGCAACTCCATATTTGACATACGCTAACAAGCTCGCGCCACAATTTTAATTTTAAAATTTCATTTTAAAAGCACACAATTTAGGGCTGACATATTGAAACTGGATGTATTTTCATTTGCTTTTAACTCTAGGAGATACTTAAACATATGTTGATCATTTTTAGCTTTTTTTTTTTCTACCTTTTGGAATTTATAATAATTATCCTTACATTTTCCAGATTCTGCAATTGCAAGAGTAGCAAGTGACTTTACTATCTTAAGTACCATAAGATTTTTTCACCTAACTGAAACCTAGAGCCATATTTGAACCTCACTGTAGGTAACTTGGTTTGCAGACATATTGAGCAGCCACAAGCTAATGAAAAACCACTGCAGCTACGGTTGGTCATCGAATGTCAACTATAGGTCAAATTAGACCACGCGTTCTTTTATCATTTACCGAAAGAAAGATTACACTTTGCGTGTTTTTCTTCAAGAACTTTCTCTTTCGGTTGTCGCAACCAACTTCCCCCGAAAAGAACAATACTTTACTGTGTTAGAGTTGAACATAGTTGTTGAGATGTTAGTCCTATGCCCCTGCTTAATGTATTGCCCACCAGCAGGATGTCCTTTTAACATCAAAGTAAAATCCATTCATGTATGTAATTTCTGAGTAGCAAAAAGAAGGAACAGATTTTTTGGCATATGTCTTCACAAGTTGGTGTTGTGGTTTTTTTTTTTAAATGAAGGACACTAGCAAGATTTAGATTTTTATTTAGAACACTTCTGTATCAGTGAAGGTCTTCACATATCATATATTTAAAAATAGTTCCATGACTATCTGGTCTAATTAAGAAACATTGAAAAAAGCTTTCAGAAAAGTTAGAGTAATATCATTGAAACAATGGACACCAAAAGCAGACAGTCTTTATAGAATATTACTAAAAATTCTTTAACGTGTTTTCTGTAGACTGAGCTAAATTTTTGCTATGAAACACAACTATTTTGTAGTTTTTTTCGTTATTTATATTATGCTTTTAACAGACATTCCAGTTTTCTAGAATGTAAATGTTGGAGTATTCACTGGGCGAGGGGAAGAAAGCAGTACAATTCAGCTTTGAGAAGAGAAATTCCATCATGTAGAATTAAGAGGTTCTCCAAGAACACAAGTCCAGGGAAAGGGAGGAAAAGACAATTTCATGTTCAGTTTTTATCTTCTTATTCCTCTCTTATTCCAGGAGCTGTCCTAGCGACCATAGCAATGACTTGATCTGCACTACAGTATATGATGTGACCACTCTCCTAGCCTACTATTTAGCTCAAGAGACAGCCTCCAGGAAGTTTCACAAAGTCTGGCTCTTGATAGCATATTTCAATAGAGGATTTCAGAACACAAGCCTATCTCATTATTGAAGAAAAGCATTTGACTGTCTATCAATGGTAGGACTATCTACCATTTTTGTAGAGGCAAAATATCTATCACACTGCGTATACAGACTATTGTCATCAAATGAGTGAACATATCGATAATTGTTTAGTAGTTTTCTGACATTCATACATTATTGTCTACTTTTTCTTATTGCAGAATAAGATCTGTGGAGAAACATAACTCTCCCAGTTCCCTAAAAATTCACTCATTAGCCTATGATCAAATCAGGAAGCCGAGTTCTGTAATTCCTTCATAGCAACAGAATGCACAAGAAATCATGAGCAACATTTCACCCTTCTAATAGGCATGACCTCGCAAACTTCAAAACTTCCTGACCTTTCTGTATTTGGGACAAGACCTGGGAACACACCCTCTCCCTACAGGCTCCAATTATTCTGGAGAGAAAAATGGAAGTCTCTAAGAAAGGAAGAAGCTGCAGGATCCAAATCTCCTTACGTAAAGGAGCAAGGCACTGAGACCACCTAAGAATGAAGATACAGCCCAGAGGAGGTAGAAAAGAACCATATAACCACAGACACCAGAGATCAATCCGTCATTCCCACATCACGTTTTTCTCCCCTTCATCACTTGCAACCATGCAGATGGGAGTAGACAGACAGTGATATGTACGATTTATTGAAATAGACTGTTTCTACTAACTTCACATAAAAATAGTTATTTTTGCTGTATTGTATGTGTTAAATATAGCCACCTAAATTGCACATTTTTCTTCTGTACTCCACTTTCAATACAAAGCTCTTTGATTCTCACAAGAACATCTATCTCAAGATTTCTGCCCTTATTTATCAGATTTAAGAGGCTTGCATATGAAGTGTAGGTACAAAAAACCCCAAACATTAGCAGATGATAGATGTCAATCAGTCTCATAATCACTGCTGTTGAAATTACATGACTGCGAAAGTAAGATACTTCTTTAGAGCACAGCGTGCTGAATTCAAGTCCTCACCCACCCTCCACTGCCCCCAAAACACAGTACAGGTCTTCCCTAATTCTTCCTATTCTGCTCTTCTGCTGAAAAATGAGACGGAGAATAGCTAAAAGGGAAAATGTTTCTGTAAGTTGATTTATGTAGAATCACCTGCAATCCCTTCTCAAAGTTGCAGAGTTGTTTCTTGAAGCAGATATGTTAAAATAAGTAAGTATACTTTTGTGTGTGCATCTGTTTTCTAATGAGATCTGACACAATAATTAGTGTGCAGCAAGTTGGGGTAGTTTAATATACTTCCCTCCTCGTTTCTGTCCAGCTTTATAAAAGTTTCATTAATCTTTGCCACCACCAACGAGAAAGCAATAAAATATGTATAACACAGTAAATAACAGCACTCAATACCAATCTACACTTTCATTTCAGTTCCAGTATTAAACACTGGTTTCTGAAAATAAACAGGCTACTTTTCAGAAAGGCTAATTAGCCGGTTAGTCAGACAGTTCAGGTAAGCCTCGTACTCTAAAAGTTCACCTTTTATAGTTGCTGCCAATGAGAAGTATCAGATAAAATCTTGGGGACAACATGTGATTTTGATGTGAGAGGAAAGAGTAACAGAGTTGTCAGTACTCACTTTTTTTAAGGCTCTAATGAGCCTCTGTATTGCTTGTTGTTCTGGCCACAGTTAGAAAACTTGATCTTAGCATTATAAATACAAAGCCAGTTGATGATTAAGCAAAACAAGACAGGCACAGATTGAACTGGAAGGTTGGATGTAACACTTGTGGTATGGAAATAAAAGAAAACAATATTAAAGCCTCAGGCTGGCAAAAAACACAATAAATACACATGAATGAACTAAAAACTCTTTAATAGTAGGATCTGACATTTTTGTTTTCTTCATCGAAAAAAGTAATGTTTTTCCCACTAAATGGGATTTCTATATCCAACTTTTCTATATAGAAGACATTTATTTAAAATTTGATACAGATACGCACTATAACCTGACAGATTTCCTAATTCTTTACCCTGCATGTGTACACCTGCATAAACTTTGTATATGCAAGAGAGGTACTTGGACTCAGATTAGGAAAGAAAAGAAAAACCACTAAAAATTTCAGATTAAAGTCACTTCAAGCAGCCTCTATCTGATAGGGCAACACTGTTTACTGTAAAGACTGAATTATAACTCTTAGTCAAACATTTTTCCACAAAAAAGAAAACCATGCTACTCTACAGAAAGTTCACATTGGGTTTAGGAAGTGCTGTAAAATTTCTGTATCAACTCTAGAGCTCTTCAGAGTTAATAGGTCCTCTCCATATCCTTCAGGTAGTGTGTCAATAACTACTCTGTGTGTCAATAACTCTTTGACACTGATAGCAATCTCTCTTTTGGCTCCACTTTCCCCAAATATACTACAGATTACTTGTCAGCACTGCCTATAAACACAGCTCCATCATATCTGCCAGCCCTAGAGAGACAGAGAACCCTAAATGCACGTCTGTCTTGGCTTCCACTTGCCCCTTCCTCG
Source organism: Cariama cristata (assembly GCF_000690535.1). Taxonomy (NCBI): domain Eukaryota; kingdom Metazoa; phylum Chordata; class Aves; order Cariamiformes; family Cariamidae; genus Cariama; species Cariama cristata. The sequence continues at coordinate 7,518 of NW_009593835.1, forward strand.
CTCCCTAGTACCTACACAGTCATATAAAACATAGAAGTTAGACTTATGGATAGGCTTTTTGTTTCAAGCTAGAACAGCAAATAATGATGAGTAGAAAGTATAAAATAACCCCGGTCCAGATACAACAAGATAACAGACATCTTACTAAGAGGTCCCAAGAGTGATCAGAAGCATTAGGGCCAGGGATTTAGGGTTTATAGCTACTCCATACTTCCTAGGTGTCGCTCACAGTAAGCGGTGACTACCATCTCCACCTCCCACTACTTGTATTTCTTCAGAGTTAGGTTTCGAAGGTTCTCCCTGCAGACAGCTCCAGAGTGCTATTTAACCACATACAGAGCAGAGAAGTTGCTTGTGCCCAGCATTTTCAAAGCCTTTTGCTACCCCTGCCACACACACAAGCAGAGCCTAACGCCGCCTGCTCCTCCGGCTGCCCTGCGCTTCATTGAGGTTCGGTTGGTTTGGGATGGGTCAAGGAGCGCTCCACAAGCCACATGACTTTGAAAATACTGACTGCTCCTTTTTGAGCGCGTTCCTGCTGCAGAAAAGTTATTTTTCATCATCTCAGCAATATGATTTATGGCAAATTGTAATAGCACGACTGAGAGAAAGGAGAGAACAGAGAGTTGCGTAGCAGAAGCAGCTTGGGGCATAAACTTTGCACATTGTCTTTGCTGCCAAGGTATGAAGAAATCCCAGAGTGAGGTGCTAAGAGCTCACCCCCCCTTTCTTTTCACATACTGTTATCAGGGTGTACAAACTAGGCATCCAACATCTCTTTAGCACTGGACAACTGGAGGGTTAACTACACATGGTTTTCCTTATAAAGAATGTTTTACTAATTCAATGTTATACAAGACGACTATTTCTACGTACAGTATAACTATACATACAGACCTTTCAATCATGGACAAATCATAATCAAAATGACACAGTTCTCCGATAAATCAGACAGCAAGACTCAGTAATTTTTCTGCCTAGCGTTCTAGCTGCCTGCTCCTACCAGAAAATCCACTGACTTCTCTGCCAGTTTCCATAGAAACTTCAGTCTCCACCTTGAGAACCCCAGGGGACAAGGATGATCCCACCGGTCCAGTGCCCCTTGCTGTCTATCTTAAAAGGAGGTTTATTATACAACGGGTGCTTTCTTACAACCGCTACCACCTCAGCACATCGGTACCGAGCACTTGGAACTGAACGGTTGGCCTTTTAGCGCGATTTCGGCAGGTGGGAGAATGACAGGCAGGATGACAAGATGACAGTCAATGTAGCAAATGTAACAGTAAACCAAAAACAAGCATCGTGTACATAAAACAACAGCTCTTGACTCAGTTCAGGTGATTCAGAGGCTCTGTTGGGAAGTTTAAATAAACACAAGGCTAGAAAAGTAACAAAAAAAGACTTAATTAGGAACCGCACATTTGGCATCTTTGAAATCAAGGACTTAGGTTTTTATTTTGTCATAGCTGTTGCATTTTGCCCATGCTTTTTTTCTCCTACTGTGTTCACAAAAAGTATTATTTAGATTTTAGCAGGTCACGCAAAGTAGTCTTAAAAGCTCTGGTGTGCAGAAATTCTTTTTGTGGGCTTGTTGTATTGACAGGACCTGCCTTGCTGGAATTAGCAGGTACTTCGAACCAAAGGACATTATCTACGCGAAGTTATACCATTTTAAATAGTGCTGTCAAAGTTTTGTTGGAGGAGAGAAAAAAAACCCCAAAACAAAACACAAGAGATGAGTACACGGTATAGGTTCTCGCTTTTTCCAGCAATTTGTTAACTTGTATTTTCCCACAGAACATTTGGCCTTTAAAATTGCTGTTCTGTGGAATGCTCCATGAGGATACCAACAATTATGCTATAAAGTGTCATGAATTGATAGCACTGCATGCAGTATCTAATACAAACTAAGCCCCATGAGCCTGCTCTTTTAGTTCTTAAAGTCAGTTCTTGCTTACCTTTAACATTATTTTTTGAAACAGCTATTATATTTAAAGGAAACAAAATGCTCCAGTAATCTTTGATAATACTGATAACACAGGTTTTTCACCCCCAATACAGCCTTAAGAAAAATCACAGGAGCACTAAAAAGACAATTCTAGGCAGCCCCTCCATTTTTAACCTTTTTCATCAGTGTGCTTCTGTCATTTAATTTTTTTCTACTCTAAACAAAGTGTATTACACAATTGCATTTTAATCCTAGTTTGAGGTATTTTAATCTTAATAGCACTTTAGAAGGGAACCTTTAATGGAGGGAAGTTTGATGTCCACAAGAACAAAGATGAAAAACTACAAGCAAATAAATACTACTTATTCTCAAAATATGGGTTATAACACAAGGCCTGGTTACGAGTACATTCCTCATCCCAGTAGGAACACAATAGTTTATGCTGGCATATATCACAAATCCTACAAATTCTGTCACACGTACAAAAATTTCTGCAAGCAAAAATAGTTTGGGAAACAGTGCACTAGAAAATAAAGCACCCTATCTTAACGAAAATATTTTAGAGGAGAAAGTAACCAGTGAGCATAGAAAACAAAGTACTATATGCACGCTAGAGTATAATTATTCAAAACTTGAAAAATTACCAGGGCTGATTTTCTAAGTACATACTCCAGTGTGTCACTCGGATATTTCTTAAGAAAACAGAGAAACCAATGGTCTGCCAGATGACTTCAGCATGACAGCAGCTACTTAAAAATACTTACTTTCCAACGGCACATATTTCAACCACTTGTTTTCCAATTGGCATATAATCATATCAGACTTTTTTTTTTAATTAGGCAGGACTTCTTTCAGGTATTCTCATTTATCACAGTCCTGATCTAACTACTGGACTTTCACAGACCTTCTTGATTTAGACCTACATCTTCTTGACCATTTGAAGAACTGAGAGCAGACTACACATTGGCTCTAATTCTGGATCGCCAAAGGTACTTTCAGGGAAAACATCACCTGCTGAGTAACCCATACGAAAGCCTCCTGTATCAAGTATGTAAGTTCTAATATACATGCCAATATTGGGATTACAGTTGCTTACTCATATTCTTTCCTAGAGATCAACTACTCAAGCCCTCTGGTTCACTCTTTCTTACTTCAGAGGCACAGAAAAACTGCAGTGAAGCATATGTAGATGCTAAAGACATCAAAATCTACACAAAATAATAAAATATTGCTATGCTCATTCTTGAACCAGCTTCCTGAACTTTCTTAGGCATTTACACACAGAATCGGTTTGGTTGGAAGAGACCTCTCAGATCATCAAGTCCAACCTTTGCCCCAACACTACCATGTCACCTAGACCACGGCACTAAGTGCCACGTCCAGTCTTTTCTTAAACACCTCCAGGGATGGTGATTCCATCACCTCCCTGGGCAGCCCATCCCATGCCTAATGACCCTTTCTAGGAAGAAATGAACTATCTAGAATGCCAGTATTCCCTTCCTGCAGGCTACCTCTCATTTACAGAATAGTCTATTCCTTTCATCCACTGAGCTTGTTTCACTAACTTTAAAAAAAAACAAACCACAAAACACAAAAAACACACAAAACAAAACACCACACAACACAAATACAACCACATATATTCCAAAAAAACAAAAGTCACTTGGATGTGTTTACCAACTTCATAGAAACTTAATGGGAAGAAATGTTAAATTACTATAATGGTGATTCTGAATATTGGACACTTAATTACTTATTTAATAGCTGGTACTTTTAAGGTTTCTATTACAAAAGCTTTGTAAGGAAGGGGATGGGATGTGACACCTCAAAAAACTCCCTGAAATACAAGCCAATATTATTACTGTTCCAACAGGGCAGAATTGATCAACACAGTTTGAAACACTGCAGAGCAAGAAGAAACCACTAACATAACTGGGTGGGTGGAGTAACGGGGACAGAGAGAAGGCAAGAATGGCTAGTAGTTACAGTGCAAAGCCCCAGCTGGTTCAGCATCCTATCCCTAGCAATGGCAAATAGTAGATTCATAGAGAAATTTAAAAACAAACAAGGAAACTGCTCCAGAATCCTCTCCAAGTCTCCAGCTGTCTCACAGACAACCTGGCTGAAAGCTGGTATCTTCATAAGGTTTTTTCTAGGGCTTCCCCATCAAACCAAAGTTACAACCCAAAACTACAATAAAGTTTGAGAGAAAAAAAAATAAATATATAAACACACACCAACAAAAATGAGGGACAACAGAATACAAGAGCCTTGATTTGGCTGGATGGGAGAAATAGTTAATTGCAGAGTTGAAGCTCATGGTTTTCCAAGCCTGCCCTTATCTACCTGGCTAAGCAAAGATGAGTAGTACTGTAGGGCTGCCCCGAGAGCATCTTTTCCACGTTTCTTTCAATTCACATTAAAGTCAGTGTATCCACATGTGGGATATCTGGAAGACAGGGGACATATTGTGAGCAACCCAGACACACTGAATGTGGACTACGTGACCATCTGAACGCATGTAGAATCATTTTATGTTAACAATAAGCTGAAGGGTATTTTGAGAATGTGATAAAATGTGGGAAAGCGCAGAGAGAGTTATGTAGGGAGGTAAGCTTGTGGGGCAGGAGATAGATAAGCTTGAGAAGGCAAGGCCATGGGAGCAGAATCTAGAGGAGGAGTTGTTGGGGGGAGTTAAGCCATGTGGACAGTAACGCTCAGCAAATCATGTATAGCCGATGAGCGCGTGGACAATGCATGGCACCAATCATAGACTGAGCTATCACGTGTTTAGAAAATGCAATCTGTATATTAAGGGCTACTGCTTGCTAATAAAGTTGGCTGCTTCTGATCACATTGGTCGTGCTAAGGGTCCGTGAATTCCACGTCATTACGCAACCTGGATGTTGCCAGGAGGAACCACGGCAGATTTAACGGCCTTAAGGAGCCCCAGTGACCAGAAGCAACTTGCATGGATTATAACACAGCACTTAAGCAATAAATGCTTACTCATTTTCTGCCTGAAATTCCTGAGCTTTTGCGAACTAATCTCCCTGACAGCCTTCCTGCAGTAACTGATACTACCTCCCCAAAAAAATGCAAAGAGAACGACGTGCTTCCTTGCACAGGCTACGTGTGCGCAGGTAGGGCCCGCAGATGCTAAACACCAGCATTCCCCTGCATTGAGCCAAGAGGCTACCTGGTGTTTTTAATTAAAACGCAGTCAGCTGAAAATCATTAATATTGCCAGAGAAAGAAAAAACAACCTTTACTACACATGCCCAGTAAAGTAAAGTTTTGGGGTTTTAACTCACTGTGCTCCATCTGTGAAGGTTAAGATGAAGGTTAGCTCAGAACGGATTTCAGCTCTATTTTGTAGACCCCATGGTTGCTCTTTTCCCCCCCTTTCCTCCACAAGCCGAACCACAGATTCTATTCCAAGATTACACCTATATTTTTCTCTTAGAAATTAAGATTACTCACTCTCTGTAATAAAAGCATGCCAATAAAAATGTAAATTGAAGGCAGGCCATCTAAATAGAGCATGTTTAACTTCAGCATACCAGGCAGGACTAATCTTGCAGACCTCTGGTAACTTCAATTCTGACAACGGAAGAAAACTGCGATCGATATTCTGCACAATGGAACCAAACTGAGGCATCAGTATCCTGATGAAGACTTGGGAAAAATGTAAAGATACTTCTAAATAAAAGTTACAGTTTTCAATTTAAAAATCTTTTCATTTTGTGAAAACTCTTGTTTATCCATTTGTTAAACATAGGGAGAAAAAAAATCATCTCACTGTTAAGAAACAGTATTTTTCACTCTTATTTGTCAAGGATTTGCCTGAGGCGGGGCCGTGACAGTGCACACCTGCAACTGCCCTGACCCCAGCAGAAGTACGTCTCTCAAAACTGAACATACCAGAACTTTCTTTAATGTTCAACACCCTCAGAATTCACCTGGATTTTCACCTACACTTCCCCCCCGCCCCCCACATTTGAAATTACGTTATACTCCTCACTCCAACAACAGAAAGGTTGTATTCAGCAGTTTGAAGTGCTAGGGCCTGAACAGCAGGCCCCGAATCAAAGCTGACCTCTAGATGAGCGTCACAACCCGACAATATATCTAATATGTATAGTATTAGTTGCATATGCAATGTAGTACCTATCTATTCTAATACAAACGTGTGTGTATATATAGAGGTACCAATCTATAAAAGCTCTGTTGTAAAGCTTTGCTGTGTAACAGTTGTAACATTTGTTGTGTGACAGTAGCCAACAAAACAATCCTTCTTTATTCAGAAGTGCGCTGCAAGGTCGTGAGACCAGGCGTCCGGCCTTGTTGAGGAATATGTGGTCAAAGCCAAAACAGATACGAAAACCCCCTTGAATTCCTCCTTGAGCCCTGGCCAGGCCTTGGGCGGAATCCAACAGGGAAGGTGACATCAGATGTTCCCATATTGGAAGTTTTGCAAGATGTTTATTCACCTGTATAACAGCTGGCCTCTCTCACAGCAACTTTGGAGACCTCACCTACAAGTGGATGTGCCGCACAGGACCTCCCCATTGCCGGGACAGGCTCTGCAAATCCTCACCGTAACCGGGGGTCCCCAGCGATTGTGGACCTGGATGATGGTAAAGTAGAAGGGCAATTGGTGATGTATCTTTCTTAATCACTATGGCTAATCCTATGTAGTAATGATTAGGCCCATTAACCTGCTTGTTTCCTTTGCTGCTTAAAGCTAGAATGCAACAAACCTATCGCTTTACCTAAACGCATTACCTTATTTCTCTGTTACCTTGATATAGACAGTAAGAGAAGTCTGCTCTTTTTGTTGGTGTCCATGTTCTTTCTATTGACCTTGTCTATTGGCAAACCAAAACTGGTGTCACAGACAGGATCTGAGCAAAATGTTGCTTTTTAAATCTAAACAGAATATATCAGCTCCGTCCACCATTCCCGGATGGGAAGACCTTCCCGGACAGGATCTGAGCAAAATGCTGCTTTTTAAATCTAAACAATGTATCAGCTCCATCCACCATTCCCGGATGGGAAGACCTTCCCTATAGTTCGCTAGCTCTCGAGTGGGATGAGATGGGAGGACTGTGAACAACAGGAAAGTTGGCTGAAAGAAGGCGAACCATTGGATGTGTTAAAATATCCTACTGAAAAAGGGAAAGCAATTGTGGGTTCAGGAAGACAGGGATGGATTTCGTTAACAGCATATCAGAAATAGCACTAACAGAAAGAACAATTGTTGTTAGAATGCTCCCGCATGGAGCAACAAACGTGTGATTTGCAGAATCAGATTGTAATATTACAATGCCAAAACAAGTTGCTTGCTGACAAGTTGGACACTTATCAGACTGCGGCCAAAAAGGCTGCAGTTTGGGTTGCGCAGTATAAATACAAGAGAAGAAGGGGACAAGTGAATCCCAAGAAAGCGCATGCAGTGATTGCAGAGGCAGGTGTACAACGGGACCCAGAGAAATGGGACAGCGATACTTGGGATTCTACAGATTCTGATGAGGTTGGTTCCCCAGATGGATTTGTAGATGTGAAACCAGTGTGGAGATGAAACAGAGGTAGATGCTCATAACAGGTAACCTGTGAGAAAGGATATGGTAGAAGATTATACTCAGCACAAAGTAACTCGTATAATTGAAAAATTTAAGCAGAGACCAGGGGAATCCTTGCTCTCTTATGCAGTGCATTTGCACAATCAGGGGGCCACAGGGACAAGCCCAGATTTGAGAGATTCTGAAAAAAAAAAAATTCTTGGTTTTAAGCTCAGTTTTTATGCAGGATGCATTCAAAAATAACATTCAGGATACTAATTTGTTAGCCTTAGCTGCTCAGGGATGTAATGTTAAATACCCTACAGAAAATGTCTGGCCAGAATCCAAACCTATAGATAAACAAAGAGGGTTGAATAAACCTAACAGGAAAGTGCAAAATTCTGAAGCAAAAATACCCGGTAACAACTCAGCCTCTAGCACCTCCTCCAGAGCCCCAACGGGACTTCCCACCCGCTGGCGGAGGGTCCCCCGCGAGTGGATCACTTGTTCTGGGGCAGAGGAGGACTGGGAGCCATATTCTGACTTGCATCCTTGCAAAGAGACCAGGGAAATAATTCAGCATAATAAACAAGAATGAAACGATGGCCAAGCTCCGGTGCAATGGGCATGGAAAGACTGGTGACCCCATGTGGAGTTTCAAATATTTCGGAAAAACTGCTGGTCACAAATTGTAAAAGCCCCAAGTGACACTGGAGCAGAGGCCTCCTTAATATCTAAGAACCTCAAGAAAATTAAAGGACAGCCTGTAACTATTACAGGTTTGAGAGGAAAACAAATTGAAGCTGTGCAAACTCAAATAGAAATGAAAATAAGGAAACTCCCAAAACAATTGTATTCAGTTATGATGGTCCCTGTCCCAGAATATATAATAGGAATAGATATCTTAAAGGGACAGACCTTGAATCTTTCCGATGGTCAGTACCAATCTGGAATAAAGAATCACATTAGTACCTGGACAATTTTAGTAGGAAAAGTAAAAATGCCTCCTGTGAAGATTCCTGAAATGCAACTAAATTAGTAGCAATGAACCAATATAGGACTCCAGAGGGGCATGAAGAGATCTCACAGACAAAGATTTATTGGATGCAGGAGTTTTAAAATCAACTACCACAGCTCGGAACAATTCGGTCTGGCCCGTCAAAAGGAGTGATAAATCCTGGAGAATGACTGTAGATTTTAGAGAATTAAATAAGAACATCCCACCTGTTACAGCGGCTGTACCAGAAACTGTTACTTTCATAGGAAAAGTCCAGAAGCACTCTGGAACTTGGTGTGCTGTGATCAATTTAGCTAATGTGGGTTTGTGTTTTTTTTTCTTCACTATTCCGATTGCAGGGGAATATTAGGATCAATTTGCCTTTACATGGCATGGGTGACAGTATACTTTTACCAGACCGCCGCAGGGATGGCTGCAGAGTCCAACCTTTTGTCATCGAACAGTGGTTGAGCACATGGATGAGACAGAACCACCGCCTCATATGCAAATAATTCATTATATATCCAAGAGCCTGATTCAAGGAGGAAACGCAACAAATGTTTGAGTTGGTTGTGGATCATATGAAACAGAGGCTGGAAAATTAATCCTACTAAAATTCGAGGACCGTCCCAAATGGTGAAATTTTTAGGACTTCAACGACATTGTGGGCATTGGGAAATAATACCCAAAGCTTGACAGAAAATTTTGGATTTCACGGTACCACAAAATAAAAATGAGGTGCAGAGATTTATTGGATCGTTTGGTGTTTGGAGACAACTCATTTAGAGCTAAAGGTATCAAGATAGAGCCAAAGTAGGAGCTTTGCAAGAAATGTTTGAAATCCAACAGGCATACAAATGTTAGTTCTCATACCATTCTTCGTTCTTATAGCGTAAGCCTTTCCATTACTTTAAAAAAATCTATTTGCTCAAGTTTTGTAAAAAACTGGGAGAGAAAGATGGAGTGGAGTCACGATGTCTTCTGACATGAGGGTTTCAAGTAACAGAAGTTCAAGACCATTGTACTAAGAGACAATTCTGTGTCATATCCTCTCATTCTCTATTTAGCTGATGTGGCAAGAGAAAAACAGCAATCTGTTGAAAGCTAGAAGAGCTCAGCTACCATTTAGGAAATACAGATCGTACCGCTTGTGCTGCCAAATTTCTCTGGAAGAACGTGGCAACATATTTAACCTCTATGCACTCTAGTCCTCCCTTTACCAAAACCAGAATGCTTCAGGTCATCAGTCTGCAAGTATAGAGACGTATGATTTGGGCCATAAATCTACACAGGCAGATAGAAAATGACACGTATAATAGTAATAGGCAAGCAAGAAAAATTCAAGCGATGATATATTCAGTTGAGCTTTTCAAAGAAATCTTAGAATATTTAGGAATTTCAGACTACTAAACATCTAATAGAGTTTAATTTCTCTTAAACATAGATATTACAAAAATAAACAATAAATCTGAGAATGTGAGAATAAGAATTGTTCTGAATTGAGCACTTACATTTAATCACTATAGATACATATGTGCTTCTGCACCTGCAGATCTTCAGTCTCTGTCTACACAGATTTCCTGTTGTAGCATGCATGTGCCCCCCCAAAATAAAGAGACTCTACAATCTCAAAGCCAACACCATCTCAGTTCCTTTCATTTCTGAAAGTCTGTTCTCCCTTTATTTTTTGAAAAAAGGAAAGATTCATTAGTCTTTTCCTTATGTTAATTTATTTCCAATTCAAACTGTTGATCCTATTTTATTAGTCTTGGTGAAGAATATTCTGCATTTCTCACAAGTGCAAGGAGAAGGCTGCTTTGTAGAGCTGGCTAATATCCTAAGATCTAACAATTCAATTAATTTGGAATGTGTCTTACTGATTAATAAAAATCTTTTACAGAACTGTGTGTGTCATCTGTATTCATAACCTGACACTAGTGACTTTCTTAATTCAGCAAGTTATGCAACACATATGATCAAATATTTATGTTAAGATATTGTAAATTTAATTTTATTATTAAAATTTTATAATATTATCAAAGTTTTGTCTCATATTCTAGTCTAGTTTTATAATTAAACTCTGCATATCTATAGGCCAAATGAACTGGGCAAGAGAAGCAGATGAAGTTCAGTACATTCTGGCCCCTGCAGAGAAATTGGGGTATTTTGTTACAAAATGAGAACAGACTTGATAGGACGCTGATAGAACTGCTGTGTCAGCAGTTAACATGAAAATATACAGCATGCAATTTAAATAAGCCATTACTTTTGAGGGCATACCATTTTTCAAAATATGCATTTGTGCACAGGATTTTAAAAAAAGCATACAATAACACCAGCGTGTTGGATTCCTCTATCAGCATGGGCTAACAGTCATACTTGTAGAGAAGAGCCCAGAAGAGTCTGAGCGAAGTTCTAAAAAAGGCTGTGAAGCTCAACAAAAAAACTTGAGAGGAATTCGTTCAAGTGAAGCGGTTTCAAGTCCCACTGCAAACTAAACCCTTGCTGCTTTGATAATACAAGACAAAATTCTACTTTTCAGTATTCTACAGGTTTCACTCTGAATTCAAAGAAAACCCATATTCAATTAGCTTTGGGATTGCTGTAACACACCAAGTAGAGAAAAAACACAGATAAAGCCATTGATTTTTCTACCACTTAAGTGGAAAAACAAAAAAAAAAAATCAAAACAGTTCTCTTCATGGAGTGATAGTTATCTAGTGTTCATCAGGTGATGCTTGTCCCACAATTCTTATACTCAACATGTCAATCACATACAGCACATGTACCACTGCCTTCAAAACCAACTACTCTTCTATTAGTTTGGTTATTGTCTTAACAAAAACATGCAGTCAACTGATGATGGGTTTCCAGATTCAGTACTCGTACACAGTCATCACAACGATTACAACGCTTAACAAGACCTGTCCTTCTTGTTTTTCTAAACATGTTTACTTTTCATCTTTTGTAGAAACAGAGTTCACAACCATGCCTTATTCTTTAAAAGTGTACTTATTCACAAATAAACATTTTACTGCACTTGCTGATCAGACCCCATCTCTGCCCTCTCATATCGCTGCTACAAGTAAAATAGCCTCTGATATTAGAAGTATATTTGTTCCCGTAAAAGCACATATTGTTCTTTTTTTAACAGAAACATACTTTAAGATGTTAGCTATTTATTTATTTCTAGTTCATTCAAATGGTACTTTCCAGCGACAAAACACAAATAGCACTTCCCAGGTACCTCGAACATAGGTTCTACATTACAATGCAAGGCATAAACCACAGCCCTGCAGAATGACAAGATGTCTGTACCACTCCTTTATTTAAAGGAAATGTTCCTGAACACAATCTAGGAGACAGGATGAGCCACAACTAGGGCTCCTCAATGGCTGCTTGAACTCCCCTGCACCGTTTCACATGCCTACACTTCCCAGGGATCATCTTTAGATGCTGCTGCTGACAGAGACTTACCGATTCTGGAACAACTTCCTCCGATTATGGAAATTGTATGAGTAATGAAAAAAAACAAACTATGACTTTAGCAATGACAGTCAAATTGTAAAATGGTAAAAGAAATCTATCATTTGCATGTCTTATTCCCCAGCATAGGCAAATCCACAGCACAAAGGAGGCCCTTAAGAAATAAATCTGAAATAATTTCCTTTTAGTTATTTAAATCTTACTTCGAGACTTTTCGTTGCAGTTACAAGTCAATAGTTATTTATCTGTGTAGAAAGAATAACAAACAACAATACTGCAAGCATTAAGAACATTTTAGGAAAATCATAATAGGAGTTAGTATTGGAAGTAATCCAATAGGATTGAACGACAGGAATGAATGCACAAGATATACTTTTAATCCAAAGATCTGCTATGACATATGCCTGCTGAAAGTGTCTGGATATTCCCCATAAGGGAAAAAAAAAAAAGTGCTTTTTAGAAGTGTATGCTCTTTGGAAAGAAGTCTTGTGTATCCCTCAGCATGTAACATGGTTACTGCTCAGACTAAAGAATGGTTTATTCTGGTAACGTCTTAAAAACAAACATTTGTGATAAAACACGACACTGAATTTTATGCTTTAAAAGCGTATCTGCTCAAAACAAGTTGAAAAAAAAAATCCCTTCTGCTTGTTTGACAGCACAGAACTGAACGGGCAAATACTTGACTAAAGATACTCCCCTAAAGAAACAGACATGGTATGCGTGAGGAAAAAAACATAAAGAAAAAAATAATTGGAAGGGACATCTGGAAGCCACCTACTCCCACCTCATCTACCCAGCAGAGCAAGCAGCAAACTGAGATGAGGGTGCCTCGGGCCCTCGCTCAGCTCATCCCTGGGGATGGGCATCCAAACACCTCTCTCGGCACCTGCTCTAGAGGTCAATAGTGAAAAATCGTCAACAAATCCAAGTTTCACTGTCATGGGCTGTGACCATTGCCACTTTCCCGCTCTACAACCTGCCCTTACCTGGGAAAAGGCTGCAGTTGGGTTCTCTGAGCCTTCTCCTTTCCAGGCAGAGCAAGGCCCACTCCCCAGCCACTCCTTCTACATCATATGCTTCAGCCACTTGGCTTGGAGCCTTCCAGCCAGACTACTAGTTTGTCTATAACTTGTTTCATGGACTTTTCTGTACAGCCAACATTTCCCTTATCAATCCATAAATAAAATTAGCTGCTTCTCCTTCTTCAAAAAAAAAAAGCTTAAAAAAGTAGATCATCATTTCAATATCCATCTAAACTGGTAAATGAAATGTCCACGAAACAGCCAGGCACCGGCATGTGACTGAGTTATTATTTTCTATTAATAGTTTTGTTAGACAGTATTATATTGTACGGTTGGATAGTACCAACAAATTGTTGAAACGGTCTCTGGCAAGTTATTCCAATGAACATACCCAAGCATGTTCAATTTACTGATACTGATGTCTCCTATGCTTCCATTATCTTATCTCAGAGACTTAACCAAAGACTGTGCTTCTCCTTCTTTGGTTAATAACAAATAAAAAACAAACACAAAAAACCACACAAAACCATACCACACTTATTCACAGCTGATGCTTTGTGATAGCCAAGAATAAAAATACTGTTCTTCTGTCATGGATTGTGTAACACCCATATCAACTCGTATTTACACTCACTTATATTACACCAAAGAAGAGTGGAAAATTGTACTAAAAGTCACCCAGCGTCACTTTTGCCCTTCACCACACACACTGGGAAACGTCCTTCCACTGCACTGTTGATCCTCAATATATCAGGTAGTAACAACAAAATCATATTTTTTGCTGCAATCTCCCTTTCTGTAACTGTTTTGCAAACTGTATAGGAGAAATCAGACGATCCCAAGAGCTGTGGTAAATACATAGCCTGCATAGTAAATACACAAGGAAGATGCAGCTAGACAACAGAAGATGCCAGTTAAAGACTCTATTGCCAACCCGCGCGTGTTGGAAGATCGCTTCTCTTTTTGAAGTTTCATCATGACAAACTTAAAAATGCAAATACCATGAAACAAATGAAGTGTAATTAAAAGTATATTCAAGAGAACTTTCAGATGGTGCTTTTTCCTCCTTAATGCCTACCTATAACTTCTGTTAGCAATAAAGCAGTTTTCCAGTTCCTTGGGAGAAAATAAACTCTCCAGCTGAGACTTTATTCAGGACTATAATTTATCATAGAAATGTTAAATATAAAATAATTTTTAACATTATTTTACCAAAGAACTACAGTTAAAATGCTCACATTGAGGCATCCAGCATTGAAAAGCTCTCCTTACAGTGCACAAGTTTAAGAGGAAGAAAACAATCACAAGTAAAATATTCAAATAGGATTTTTCATTCCTTCACAACTGTTAAACTGCCGAGTATTAAGCTCTACTTTCATTTTAAAACTTTATTTTTCCTGAAACATACATACTAGTACTGGTAATTAAAGCATAATTAGCACTGAAGCAACAAGGTCATACAGCATTTTGTTTCTTTATATTAAATTCCAACTCCAGAACTGTTTTCATTTTACTAAGATACTTGTACATTTAGAATCAAAACATCTAAGTAGCAATTAACAGTAAGCACTGCCTTCCAAGTCTATTTCCATTTTAATTATTTTACAGTAAAATGTTTAAAATCAAAGTTTAAAGTCAAATAAGACATAAGGAAGGCTACTACTGGTGTTTAAAAAGAAAGTTCTTCAAAGTCAATCTCATTCGCACATTAACATTCTCCTTTTATGACACAGCCTGCTATTTTCCTACTACTAGATTATTTTTTTTTAAACTCTTTGGAACATTAATTGACATAAATGCTAAAATACTTTGCCTTAATCAAAAAAAAAAGCCCAGAAGTATGTGTTAGCTCATTTGGGAGAAACAAAATTACAACAGAACGTGACAAGCCAGAACGCCAATTTCATATTTTTAAAGACAACTGGAAAGCTATTCAACACCCATGTATTATCCAAAAAAGACAAAATAGAGAGATATAATTTTAATAAATACATCAAGGAGTTGGAAAACATTTACCACAAATATACCTCTTTCTTGTAATAACAGAGCAACACTAGTGTTTGGCTTCAGAGTTTCCTTTCCTCTCCCGGAAATCCTTGAGAACGCAATTTAGGGAGGTTTAAAGCAATATATGAATGCAACTGTCTTGACCAGATATCCATTCTTGCAACTTCTTTATACTCAATCACTTTCTATTTTAACATTTCTTTTAAGAAGTTGTGGATCTCTCTACAAAGGGCACCATCGCTAACCTTTGAAACGAGGTTGCCATTCTGTGGTGTACTGAGGGTAAAACCGCTGCCAAAATAAACAGCTCTCAGTTGTGACGCCTGAGCCTACCTTTGCGTTTCCAGTTGTAGTGCAAGATGACTTACTCTAATGGACACAAAGTCCTAAATGAGCCACTCTCAACAAACCCTTCGTGACAACATCTCAAACCCTAACACAGCATTTCAGAAATGACCCTAGAACGTGAAGGATGCTTTGCTATCGGCTTCCTGGGAACAAGGGATTGATGTTTTGAGCCCCTCTTCCCTAGCTTATTACTTCTTTTCTACAGCAGTCTCCCAAAGGAGCTTAACAGTTCTTCAGGTATCTTAAGAAATCACTATGCATGTTTAACTAATTTTAGGCATTAAATAGACATACCAAATGAAATGGTTAATGATCAATATGACAAAAAAAACTACACAGAGAAGTGTGAATCCCTTAAGAAAATACGTATCTTTTAAACAGCACAGTTCCATTGATACTCTAAATATTGATCATTTGCAGACAAAACAACAGAAAAGCAAATTAAAGTTTAGTGGGTGGCGAGAGACTGACATTCTGAATCAATGAATCGCTCTGTTACATTTAACCCCAATTGATTTGAGTAGTTCAGTACATCTTCCGAGCTTGTCTTTATGTCATATCGTAAAGTGTAAGGCAAATGGAAATTTATTAAGCTATGAATCCTTTATTACTTAAATTCAATAAGCCCTAAATGGCTCATCCATAAATGGCAGCTCAAGTTCTCCATGTTTAAATTTTTTAATACAATAAAAGGCTTTAGTAGAATTGACACAGTGGTCTAGCGGCAGCGTGATGTACTGCAGTAACTGAAACTTAAACCATTGCCTGTAGTCCAAGGGAGAAGGGTAAGGCCACCGGGAGCGTGGGCACAACCCAACAGAGACCGAATGTTATCACTGAGCTCTTAAAGCCCAAGACGAAGCTGCCAGACACAGAACAAAGTCCTCCTGGCAGAATTAAAACATCCAAGATATGGGGTAAAGATGAAGTTACGTTATTTCCTGTTAAGGCTCACCAATTACAGCTAGATGGACCAAAAGTGATACAGACTAGAGATTTCAACATTAGAAAATGAATGACCA
>NW_009593836.1:0-25577 GCF_000690535.1 Cariama cristata
ACCCCGTGTGTCTCCAATCGCACCTCCGTTGACAAAGCAGGCTTCGTGGTCAGCCGTACGGCTGTGGCGCGGCCTTAGTTGCCCGGTGGGCTTGCCTTGTTGTTCCCCCCGCCTTCCTCAGAAAACCCAGGAGTGTTCGTGTTGCTTAACTTTCTATGTCTTCCTAAGCCATAAATATTAAACAAATGTTTAAATTCTTTAAAAAGAAACTGCTATCAGGGTTACCCAAAGTTGATGGGAGCAGCCTCTTCAGTTTGTGATGAGCTAGTCTAGTGCTGACTGGCATTGTGTGGGTCTTGTTTGTGTGCGTATGTTACCAGCTCCAGCGGAGACGGTAAGGGACCTCGGTCGAGGGAGGAGCGGGCGGGAGTCTTGGCATGGTTCGCTTTAGGGCAAATTAAGCTGCCTAACAACTCGGCAAAGTTTTTCCAGGAAAGGAGCTGGGTAAGGCAAAGAGGCTAAGTTGTTTTCTTTCTTTCTTTCTTTCTTTAACGGTGTATCTGTTACCTTAATAGCAAGGCCTATATTTAACATTGCAAAAGTAAGAGATGTCAAAAGTAGCACCTTTCGCGGAAAAAAAAGTGAGTTATGATGACTCATGCTGTCAGTGCTTGTGTGTCAAAATTCAGATGCACGTTATTGTTCATAATTGCTATGTATGCTTCAGTATTGTAAAGGTAGTCCACAATGTATATTCGGAGCCAATGATTTTCTCAGGCAGTAGTTTCTCTTGCTAGATTACTCCTCTTTAAGCGTGTGATATGCAATATTTGGACTTAACTTCATATATGTGAGTAGGCCTGTTGTATTTTCATACTACCTACAACTGTGATTTAATAATCTGTTTAATTTTAATTGTCAATTAGGATTTACATAAATAATAATGAAATGAGAGCAGGCACAGTGCTTTCATGTAATGATTTTTTAAGATGGTGAACATGTGAAAATTAAGAATCTTTTTTCAATTACATGTTCTCTGTTTCCATTTCTGAATTTTGTTCATATTTTCACCTTTTTTCAGCTTTAACTTTGTCTTGCTATATAATTTTTAACCTTCATCTGCACGTCAAGTAGCAAGATAATTTCTCAGTTAGAATTTCTTACCTCTTCCTTTTCATCTCATGTACAGCATTGAAATTATCTATTCTAGTTGGGAAGTCACTATAAGGGTTCATATTTGCATGCTTTGTCTTCAGTCGCTTGTAAGGCTATGGCTTAATCCCTTTGATTAAGTGGTACCTTTGGGAATTTATCAAAGTGTCAAGGATATAACTTACTTTGCACATGAATACAGAAGTAGTTTCCTGGTGTTTCACTGAACTGGAAGGTGTTCAGCTTCTAGCTAGGGGTCATTGCAGGTTATTGTGGAAATCATTTACTAAAAATACTGTCAGACCATTTGAGAGATCACATGTTGGGTTGATATTTTTGATATAGTCATTCTATTGTATTAGGTGCTTTCATAATAATTTGGATATATGGATCTTTTAACAAGATAGCAATCAAAGTTTATAATAAAAAATGTCTATAGAGAATTGATTTAATCAGTTTTGTGTCTGGTTATGTATTTGTATGTGCATGGTCTGTCCATGAGCATCTTTATGTTCCCAGCTTTTATGATGTCCGTAAGTTGACAATATATGCTTATGAGGTAGCACTGTATATGTGTAATAAGGTGATTTTTGATGGAGCTTGTTTGAAAGTGGCTTCACTGTAGCTTTCTGTTTAGGTCTGACCTTCTGCAACTTGTTTTTAGAATGAATCAGAACTATAGCTTGCTGAACAATTGAAATGGAAAAAAGTGCTGTAGAGCTGGGAGTTTACTTAGTGTTAGAAGTAGAACGAGAATTGAATTGTCCAAAATGATAAAAACCAAAACACAAAATAGGTAAACAGCCAGGACTTCCTTTGTTGTAAATGCACCACTGACTCTTGTAAATTGCTTGTTGTTATAGGTCTGTTGGTTATGTCAGAGCTCTAGTGTTAGATAAGCAGCTGCTTTTAATGTGGGATTACAGTACTTTTCATGATTCATAATCCTAAAGTTCTAGTTTTGTTGCTAGATCAGATTTTCTTGCCAATTCTCTCATCGTTCTGTGTATTTCTTGTTGTTATGCAGTATAACTGAAGTTTTAGTTTATCTTGTTTTTTTAATTCAGACCTCACATTTTTCTTTTTGAGGGTATGAGACAGATGGTAGCATAAAGTGTTAAGTGAGTTGGCTTTACAAAGAGTCTCGGGCAATCTGATGTGCTACTTGCAGTTAAAATATGTGAAATACACATCAAAATACAGTTAGAATAAAGCCCAGAGATCTCTCCTGTAGCATCCAGTGTTATGTTTCCTCGCGTGTGCAGGGCCATGTGCTAGACACCACTGCTGCACTGTGGTTGTGGACCAAGCCCTGCAACTTGAGGGTGGTGGAGGAAAAATGTCAGGGCAGAAGGAAGAGAGAATGAGAACCACTGGCTTGCAAGTATTTGATGCGTAAAGAAATTAATTGGATCAATGAGTACATTTCTGAAGAAAATTAGTAAAGTACACTTTCAAGCAGCTGGTCATGTAACACAGAAACTGGTCTTATCAGTCTTGTTCTTAGCACACAGTTTGAGACTCTGAGGAAAATAACAATGCAAGCCAAAATACTCTGCCAGATTTGTGAAATCATTCTGAAGATCCTATATCATCATATAGTGTAAAGATTAAAACCGGATAATTTTACTTGAATTTTAAAAAGAACCATCTTTCAAGTAACAAAAGACTTCAAAACCCTTTTGGAATTTGCTTGATTTTCAGCAATCTTGTAAAAAATTGAAGCAAAGAATTGCTAAGGAAAGATTAATTTCAGTTGTTTTCTATTTCTGGTGAACCTGGATAAAACTTGTTTACCCTGGAGGATGTGTTTTGATGAATTGTCTGGGGCAATTTTTGAAGAGATAGGAAAAGTAAACTGAAGTGATTTAGAAATTTTAAAATACTTGTTATAGTCTATTGCTGTGTCTGAAATCAGATTGTATAAAATCCTGCCTTTTTGACTTTTTTACCCAGTGCTTTGGAAACTGGAATGGTCAAGTTAAGGGATATAGTTTTATGGCAGTAAATAAGCTTTATGGTGTCTTGATTATATATCCCATCCTGTTTGACCAACACAAGACTGTTGAGAAAACACATCATTTTACTATTCAGGCCAGTTACTCAGCTGGGGCCTGACCTTACATGTGAAGCTACCAGGGCTCTTTTTTTTGTCAGGTTCACACATGGTATTGTCTTATTAATGCTACTGGTAATTCCTGTGCACTGGTGTATAACACCGGTGTTTCTACTGTCACGTTGGCAGTGAAACCTGTGGCAGACCAAGTTTTACTGCTGTGATCTAGAAGCTGTAGAAGCTGAACCCTCTGGGAACAGGAGCAAGGCAGGCATCTGCCCTGGCCACCATCATTAGGAGGCAATTTTCTGAGTCAGTTACAGACTTGGCAAAAAGCTGCAGACCAGGGTTCTGAAAATGTTTTCATTGTAGTGAGACTTCAGAATTTCTTCAAAATACATAATAGAACCTTATAAATATTAATAATCTTCAGACTTGCCTGATTTGGCATGATTAGTTGTTCTTAATAACTTGGTAGCACTGATTAAATCATTGTGGGTCTTTGTAGTTGGAGCTTTGTGTTTGAAGTAATATGCTGAATTGCTGATGAGTTGAAAAGTGATAAAACATGTTAACGTTTTGAGCAGTCTGTCTGCCTGTGTATGCAATCAGATTGATTTAGATCAGCATCAGGAATGTGTTTGGATCTTATACATTCTCTAGCTTTGTGACAAGTACATTTGCAGAAGATGATGCTTCATGGATGTTGAATAAAGGTGAACTGTTTTAATCTATAAATGTGTAAAAGAAGGATTGCTACGTTTGTCTACTGATGAATCTGTAACCTGAAAGAGTTAAGGATAGTCTCCTGAAGTATCCTTTATGGTAATGGTCACATGAGTTGATTTAATTTGGCTTGTGGTGGTTTGTGTTTGGTTTGGTGGTTTGTTTTGTTTTCTGAAATTAATCTTTCTCTGCTCTTTTTTTCATTACATTCTTGGTAACAGAACTTAGTAAAAAGATTTGTCTGATTTTAGGAAAAAACCTGTACTGCCTATAGTTTAGTCTAAAAAATAATTTTAAATTATAGCATACAAAGAAATTGAGAGGTTAAGAGAGGAGGTAGATTGCTGGTTGGCTTACTGGCACTGTTACACAAACAAGGATGTCACAATGCCATCGAATTCTTCTGCTCTCATGAGGAGAGGTAGGTCCAAGAAACTAAGAGGACAGGTGAAGACCTGTGGAAGAATGGAGATTTATTTTATTGTTGCAAAGCCACGAGCTTGCAACTAAAGGTCATGGATTCCTCCAACGTGCTCGTTTCACTGCTATTGTCCCTGTAAGAGAGGTGAGAAAACCCTGGCTGGTAGTTCTGTAGCACCAGCACTTCTTTCACTCCAGGCATTGGCAGCTGAAGAAATCTTCATGTACGTTACTAAGAACTATAAACCAAGATGGATTAGTAAATAGTACAGAGAACACGTTATCGATGATAGCTCCCTTGCAGGACAGAGCAGGGCGATGTTTTGGCTCAACAAAGTTTCACTTAACTCTGGTAAATGGTAGGCAATTAAGGTTTGTTTGGATTTTTTAATTTCCAAACTTAAAAAAAAAAAAAGGATATAAATGAAATACAGAACTTGGAACGGGTGCAGAAGGTGAGTTTGAACATTACTGTGGTTTTTGTATAGTTTCAAAAACAGAGAACTTGAGTAACAATTGTATTGCAGTCAGCATAACATAGTAAGTGTATTCAAAAGACAGATAAAACATGAGTTGAAAACAAGGAGCAATTCAGATCCTGGTACATGCGAGTGTAAACTTAAACTAAGTATGTTGCAACACCCACAGATGAGCCCATAGAAGTAATTTGGGTATAGTTGCATAAAAGCTTCAAGCAAACCCCAAATTTTAAGGCAACTGATATAAATTGAAAGTAGCACCAAAGCTGCTGAGCTGCTGTTTGTTGCTATACATCTGGTTATTTCAAGCTGATCGGTGTTTATAGCCATTCATCTGGCTCAGACCTATGAACCAGCATTTGACTTAAGTATGTGCAGCCCGTCACAGCAAAAAAATCTTGAAAAGCGCTTTGGAGTTTGTGCTTTGGGGGTCATATTTTTATTAGCTAGTTACAGTCTTGCGTTGAAGCAACCCTCAGGAGTTTCTGTTAATTGGTTTTCAAATATGGTCCTTTAATTGTTCAAACATTGAACTTTAGATTTGACTACACTGGCTAATTTTTAATTACAGTAAGTTTACTAAAATAACTTTGAAAGATTAAAATAGTTAGGCAGAATCATATATCACTTAATCCCACTCTGTAATACTCTGTTTGCAGGTGGAACTTGGCATCCCCAGAGAGCCTCACTGGTTCCAAGGGACTGCCTGCCTGGAAGTCATTACAAAAATGGGACCTCAAAGAATAGAATATAATTTTACTTCAAAGTGCTGTAGTTTAAAATTCAGTGTCTGTTTTAACTCATACTTTTCTTGTTCAAGTGAAGTAATTTTGAGGAGGAAGAATGTTTAATATTTCCTGGTCATTGAATAGAGACCACTCTGGGTTCAAACATCCCCATTCTTTTATCTTTGTCTTTCTAAGTCTGTCATCTTACCACCTGTAATTTTGGAGCCAGTGGAAGAATTCCCAGTGCTACAGTAATGTTTTTGTTCCTGCTGTATTTGCTTTATTTGGTCTTTGTCCATTGCTTCTGTTTTGTGAAAGTAGCATGGCAGTATTTCTTTTAATGACATTTTTGTTAGGGTACTAGCTCTGCAATAAACATAGCATTTAGTGCTACTGACCATCAGCATCCGCTGCTCACTGTAGTGACAGCATAGCAAGTAGATAGAGCACATGTACTTCAGGACAGCATCTGAACATGACTTGAGGAATTAAGCTGCTTCTTAAAACACTGCAAGAAATATAGAATTCGTTCTGTTTCAATTACTTTTTTTCCTATGGTCAAAAGCAGTTCTATTGTCAATAAGTGGTTTGTAGTGTTCTAGGATCCTTGTGTGAAAGAATGGAACGTGGTATTGTTATAAAGCAGTTTCACTTAGAGAACTTAAAAGTTGCACAGAAAAGCAGTCATATGAGGGAATATTTAATATTCTGTCTTACAGTTTACTTCTTAGGAAAAAGCAATAGTATAAATACATACATAAAGCCATATGTATAAATAATACTATTTATACATAGTATAAATTTCTCATAAATAGAAAAAAAAAAAGTGAAGTTTTATTTTCTAGCTATTGTATTGTAGTAACATAGCACCAGGAGGAACGGTACTAAAGCAGGAGAGTATTAGTCTTGTTCTTTTGATGCATTGCCTTCCAGGAATATTGCATAGTTTATCTGCTCTTGCTCTTATATGAGTTGTCTGGTACTACAGTTTAGTTTGCAAGGAAATAATTGTGGGTTAATCATGCAAACCCATTTGAAGTTGAAGAGGATGTTGTATTCACAATGCTCATTGAAATAGCAATGAAGATACAAGCTTAAGTCCTTGATTTGAAGGCTTAATTACTGATTTTGAGCTTTTGAAAATTGTAGGTTTTTCCTGTACTGAAATTTGACTGCTAAGCTGGAGGTAGCCTATGAAGGAAGCAGAAGTAGGGAATGATAATAAAATGAAGTGGAGGTGTACAGCTTCACAAGACATCAATTGAAATCTCATAAGATTTCACAGAACCTGCGTAATTTGGTGACTCACATTGGAAAGATGAGTCATCTGAACAAACAGTAAAGTTCTGTGACTTAATGATGTAGTGCAGAAATAATGAAATATCAGATGACAAGGAAATTGTATAACATTTAAAAAAAAACTCGAGAAGTTTATAGTATATATGAATCTTATGATAAGCAACTAGTATCTTAGTGAGATGGAATATTTTAGCTGAAAACCAAGTCATAGGTATTCCTTATCAGAGGTGAAATCAGGAGATTCAGAGACTTCCTTGCTCTCCTACATACTTACATTTGTCAATCCAATTAAATTGTGTAGAAGTGAAGTAAAATTAAGAACCGTGTAGTTACTGATTTTCATCTGTGAAAAGTAGTATCTATTCTTACTTCATAAATTTTACACGATATCTTAAGTTTAGTAGAGTATTGCTGCTAGGACTCTGAACTTGGAACAAGGAGGCATTTTTTTAAATCATAAGCATGGATTATATCGGTGCTGTTGATGCAGAGGAACATAGATGTTGCCGTACTTGGAGTACCCTTTGTTTTTGAATGGTATCTGCATTTTTTCAGAGTAGGAAGCCCATAGATATTCTAAGCAGGATTAGCCTGAGTAAAGGGTTAAACTAGTGGATAAATGACAGGTTTAAATGAGAGTGTAGACATTTAAATTTAAAATCAGTATTTCAGTTACTGTTTAGTGATTATGTTTGCACTAATTCATAGTGTGAGAACTATGTTTTACTAGTGGAAATGTTTCTTTCTAAAATGCATTGAGCCGCAGATTTTTGAAAGTTACTTTGTGGTGTTTATGACTCTTGCTTAGAGACATTCAGATTCTTTTTGTACTCATTGATGCTTTTTGTACTCAGTGCTTCTATTTTTTTAATTTGGATTATAATTCCTGTTTGTAATTTTGCTTTCTTTCATACAAGGGCATGTTCTAACTTAAGTCTATTGAAAAGTTCCAAAGTAATCTTTTAATTCTTTCAAAAGTATTCAAAGATCTAATGCTTACTTTACTGCTTTTTCTTTTTTTTTTTTTTACAATAATACCTTCTCCAGTTAACATATGTATCTCCTTCAAGCATAAATCCAGTCTTGTACAAACTTTCACTCTGCTACAGGTACAATCTTAATTTTCCGTTTGTGAAACACTGTTTTTCACTGATTCTACTGTAGACATTATTATGTTTATAAACTTTCCGTTCTTAATATGCTGTTAATAATGAGCTCTTTATCAGCCTCATTATGATACATAACACCAACACTGGTGACTCTGCATCTGCTGGCTTCAAGTTGGCTGTTGTTTTTATACCATAGAATCATAGAATCACATGAATAAACGGGAAGGAGATAGTCCAGATGGACAGTAGCTTGCAGAACTGCTTTCTGTTTTGAGAATGATACAATATTTTAGGAAGGAGACTTTATAAGCTGACTCCCTTTCTAATTTGTAATTTTAAACTGTAAATAAAATATATAATCAGATTTTCTTTTCCACAGTTTTTTGTTGTGTATCTGGTAACATTGAGTATGCAGTTGATTTGCTAGCTAGTTAGTTAAAATGTCATGACTGAAGACCTAAAACAATAGGTGTGTTGAGAACTGTGCAGTCCTTCATGTTCCACATCACGTACAGTCTTAAAACTTGTATGTAGCCTTCAAACTTGGATGAAGTTCCTTGAACCGTACAACCTGAAAATGGAAAGTAAATACTGACAGGACCATACAAAATTTCTCCTGTGTATGTGTTGAGGTGGGGAGTTAGACTTGGACCTAGTTTTCTTTGTAAGTGAAATTAGTTCAGCAACGACTAATGAAACTCATGTAGTAAGTTATGTGGCAATGTGGCAAGCAACATTTCACCACAGGAAAATGTTGAGTTTGGTTGGTACTATGTATTTATAACAGGCCCCATTCTAAAACCCTTACTGTAAAATGGGGTTAGAATTCAGTGTCTGCTACATACAGGAGTATACCACGTGGCTGCCTCATAGCATAGCTCTCTGATTTCCCATTTCTGGGGTTTGCTTTTCCTTTTTTTTTTTTGTATGTGTATGGTTTGTTTAGGGTTTTTTGTGTTGGTATTTTGTTTTGTTGTTTTGTTGGTTTTTTTCCTTTTCTTTTTTTGCGGCGAAGTGATTCCACTCTGCCTCCCCAAATATCCACGTCTGAATGTCTCGGCTTTTCACTTGGCATTTAAAAAAAGTGAATAACCAGAGTTCATAATTTCAGAATCACACTTCGTTTCTTAGCATTTCAAAATTGTGCCATTAAAGAAGTGTGTCTTGTAGCATGTCTGTTAAACTAATAATAGAAGTTTGAACACGTCAGTCTGTTCTTGTTTATCATGGCAATTCTGCAGTGTGTTTGTATTTTTATGGCAGTATTGCAAATGGTGTCACCCTTTCTTGTTTGAGTACAAATCCAGTGGTTTATTAGTAAAATTTTGTTTATCTGACAATCGCAAAGTTAAAACATTCATAGTATAACTACCAGTTCAGACACATGAAATACTTCCCTGAAGCCTGCAAGTATACTTGAGGTAGCAATGTTTGCTTCTTTTAGTTTTTACCATAATTGTATAAGGGGATGATATTTCTTTACTAAGTTACTTTTTAAATTACTGTTCGTATGAAACTTGAAAGATTCAATTTTATCATGTTGCTTGGTCTTTGGATTTTTTCTGTTGTTGTTTTAACAGCACTGTCTCTCAGGATCTAAACTATATGTGTAGGCCAACGCTATGAGTTTTGTGCAGAACTAAATTTCTTGCTGTCAGTATTGCCCAGTATTCTCTAACGTAATATTAAAGTATTAAGCAGGGCTTAAATAAAAGTAGTAAATGAAATTTCTTCTGTTTTCTTCAAGGTTTCAGAAAGAGACAAACAACAAAATGAACAATCCAGCTATTAAGAGAATAACAAATGAAATTATCAAATCACCTGAGGATAAACGAGAATATCGTGGACTAGAATTGGCAAATGGCATTAAAGCTCTACTCATTAGTGACCCCACCACAGATAAGTCTTCAGCAGCACTCGATGTGCACATAGGTATTTAACGCATGTTGTGTTCATTATGTCATTAATAAAAATGCTTTAAGTTTTGGTATCTTAATTGCAAATAAACTGACAGGAGTGGTATCCAGTTGGCAACCTAGCCTTTTATTGTAATTTAGAGTTTGTTTAATTCTTTGACACATCAAGTTGAAAATTATTAGAGCTAATTAGGTGCTTTTATTGTACTCTGTGTTTACTCAAGTGTAGCTCAGTCAGTAGAAAGACTTCTTTTAACAATTAAGTTTTGTGTTATGAAAGATCTTTTGTAAGCAGAAAAGGGGCGGGTGTGTATACAGTTATTTCAGACAGCTCCATCTGTCATGTCAGACTTTTTTTTTTTTTTTTCTTCATGTTAAGTTGTTGTTGTGTAGAGGTGAGAAAATGCTGTAGTGCTGGAGGAGTTGGAGAGGCACTCCCTAACTCCAGTGGTGCTTAAGCATGTGAACGGAAATATGGGGAATAGAAGGGGATGGCAGTTACTTCGTCTCTGGAATAATGGAAGCTTTTTCTTAACTCTGAGGTGTTTCTCAAGCTTGTGTAGTTTCTCAGTTGCTCGGAAGGTATGATGCGCACACACATTACCTAAGCATCCCCTTGCCATGTTTGTAGTTGGGAGCTGTTGCTGCTCTTGGTGTTAGGACAGAAGTAGTAGAGTAACTTTGAAAACTTCTGGCCGTTTTTATTATGGAGATGGCTGTCACAAATCATTATCTAGTTCAGAGGATCCCGAATGTGGTTTTATTAGGTACTATGACGGTAATAGCCAACTGTAACATCCAATTCCTGCACATGTACTGGAGGAGATGTGTCTGTTGCCATCATCTCTACTCTCCTGTTGCACATCGTTGCACTCTCCAAAGCAGGACTGCCAGACTCAAAACTTCCACGTTTCTAGCTTCCATTCTTGCACATCATTATTGTCTTTTAATTTGTCTGCCTTCATACCTCCTAGCTGGTCATCAGTAGCTGCTTGTGTTCAGGCAACTACAGGTTATCACTCGTCCTATAAACCACAGGATAAATACCTCCTTAATTGTAGTTGGCAATTGCTGTCTTTCAATGCAGTGCAGTTATTAAAATCAAGGTATAGAAGTCAGAACATTGTGATCTGCCAGGTCTTTACAGATTATGAGTCATGGACTTCAATTAAAAAATTGTCCCTATGAGGCAGTGCAGGTTGATCTGGAGAGGCAATTTGAGACACTAATTGGTTTGGTTACTCATTCTAATTTGGTTTGGGGTTGTTTTTTGGGTTTTTGGGTTGTTTTTTTGGTTTTTGTGTTGTGGGTTTTTTTTTAGAATGAGTTTGGTTGACTGTAGCTGCACAAGTGTCTGCTTACATCTACAGAATGTATGTAATTGCCTGAGGGAACATACTGCAATATAAAGCACTTTAAAAGTCTTTACGTTTTAGTATTACTTTTAATGAATGATTACATGAAATTTTTCCTCCTGCAGGATCCTTGTCTGATCCCCCCAACATTGCTGGGCTTAGTCATTTTTGTGAGCATATGCTCTTTCTGGGAACCAAGAAATATCCAAAAGAGAATGAGTATAGCCAGTTTCTTAGTGAGCATGCTGGGAGCTCAAATGCTTTCACGAGTGGAGAACATACCAACTATTACTTTGATGTGTCACATGAACATCTAGAAGGTGCATTAGACAGGTAAAAACATTTTTTTTTATGTTTAATTTTTTGTTATATAGGTGCTGTTTGAAATTGTGTAAAAGTTTTTTTTTTTTTAATAGTTTTATCATTATGATATTAAAGAAAGGGTTGAGAGCACTGTCTTTTGTTAAAACTGATACCAGATATTTTTCAGTTCAAAAGTTTTGCCCACGTCTTGTCAGCTAGCAGAGTTCTTCACTGAGCCAGAATTTTGAAGTTCAAAGGCTGTGTTTACACTGAATATTTTTGGAAATGTGGGGCACAGAATATGATCGTGAACTTAGGCATTGTGCAAATACTCTGATCATATAATCAATTACTATACTTCCCATAGGATCCTTGTTTCATTGATAGCAAAAGAAGGATGAAGTCTAGAAATATATTAGGATGCCTTTAGTAAAGGGAACTCAGTGAAATCTCTGCCTTTTGTGAGAGGGGACAGAAGTTGAAAGGTGTGTAGTCAGTGAGGTAGAGTGTATTTTCCCTTTGGATTTTTGCTGGATGTCTGACAAGACTGATTTGATTTGCAAGCTTAAGAGCGTCTTGCAGCTAAACTTCAAAAAAGTAGAAATTTTCAGTGTATGAATTATGATGCAAGGTCCTTGATCCTTGTAGTACCTTATATGATGAATGTGTCGTTGTCTGCATTTATAGATAAAGAAATTGAGAAATATAGTGAATCAGTGTCAAAACTGTTACAGAATCTGTAAGTTCTGCATTAAAAAAATAATATATTCAGCTGTTTTCAGGAGGTACCAAGCTTCATAATTTTCTATTGCCATTTATGAACAGTACTCTTGATTTGAACTAAAATTTTTCTGTTTAGGTTTGCCCAGTTTTTCCTGTGCCCTTTGTTTGATGAAAGCTGCAAAGACAGGGAAGTGAATGCTGTTGATTCTGAGCATGAGAAGAATCTGATGAATGATGCCTGGAGGTTATTTCAATTGGAGAAGGCTACTGGAAATCCCAATCATCCCTTCAGTAAATTTGGAACAGGTTTGTCAGAATATAATTATCCATCCCTTGGAGTTCTGTGTAACATACATAGTATTATTGTTTATATAAAATTGTTAAAGACAGACTGAAACAATTCCCTTTTTTTCCTCTCCATACATGTTTTATTATGGTACTTTATCACATTTTCCACATGGTAGCCCAAACAGAGCTAGACAAAAACATAGGAAACAGAGTGATTCAAGACTTACGGTACAGTGATGAAGCATCCTTTATGATTCCGATAATTACTGCAGTGAATGCTGTTTTCCAGTTACCGAATTTGTCACAATTTGGTTCTGTTAAGTCTTTGTGCATAACAAAGTGAATGAATTGTTGTTAGCCACATGCTCTTTTTGCTAATTAGTATTCCATTAGGACTAGGTGACAGTGACTATGTTGAAACAGAAAGGTCAGCAAAGTAACATGAAAATTACTGAGTAAGAATGTAAAACCAAAATCTTAAGCATAAAAAACAATGGTAGTAGATGGATAGATAAAATGGTCTTGGACAAATCCCAGTCTTATGGCTGTAGGGTTTTTTTGGGCTTTATTATTCATGGAATGCTTAGTAACAATTTAAAATAAACACCCCAAAACATCAATTTAAAAAGCATTAAAGTGAGATACCATAGTTATGGTCAAAACCACAAATATTGGGTGCTTTGGCAGAAGTTTAAATGAAGTTATTTTCTACATTAATTTATTTTTGAAACTATCAAAGTAACAGGGCTATTAATTCATGCACTGCCATGTTTAGTCCTTGAGCATTAATGTGTTTTGTGGCTGGGTCAGTTTGCTGGAGGAATAGTTGATAAAAATATTGGGTACAGTAGGATGATGGGAGGGCAGGTAATGGGCTTTGAGGACTAGTTTCTGCCTCTGTCTCAAGAAAGAGAAGAATATTTTTGCACCTGTTGATGGAGGACATGGTTCAGGGGCTGGTAGTCAGATGCTACAAGAGCGTGCGTTGCTCTATGCACCAATAAAGAGAGACTGTCTGAATCAGAGAAACTATAACTGCATTGTCCAAACAGGTAAATTTGAAAATAAAGTCTTGGGAACTGTATTTGGTAGACAGGCAAGCACCAGAGTACATTCTGGAATCTTTGCTACTGAAGAGGTTATTTAATTTTATACAGCACTCAGAAAACAGAAGTGAAAGTTGCAGAAATAGTTTTCTACACTTTAAGAAGGTTTTTTAGCTGACACAAGTGAAATATTTTCATGAGGAGAATACCCAAAATGTGCTCAAATTCAATAGCAATAGTCGTACTCTCTGCTTCTTAGATTAGCTTCTGATTCTGAAATTAAATTATAGCACATAGCCTTGCTGTACATCTGACTTTGCAGAGGTAGAGCCCAGTTTTGATGGTTTTTATTTACCCAGAGAGATGACAAGTGTGATATGGTTTTCATGACACTTTCAGTTGGCATCCTTCTTACTGTTACCTTTTGACCAGCTGAGATGTTGTTAGTCTCGCAGAATACAGAAATGAGACTGATGCTTCGGGTCACTCCTCATTGCTGTGCAGCCTGTTTTGCCAGCAAACCTTCTGTTACTCTTTGTCTACCCAGAGAAACAAATGCACCTTAATCTTCCAGTTTTCTTGTTAGGATGCATTTTTGTCCTCAGATACCCTTCACTCATCTCACTGAATTAATGCCTGTGATGGTAATTCTCCATTGGTATCCTCAACAGTGTCAAGTACTTTCCCAGGCACTTTCACACTGTCTAGTGTCCATTTTCCTACATCTAGAAGGTGTCTTCTGACTGTTCCCTGTTAATGTACTCCAGTACTGTAACAGCACAGTTACTGAGCTAAAGCTTTATTTTTATTTTATTTTATTTTAATCTATGTATTGATTCTGTGGGAGTACACACGGTAGGGTATCTAAAACTTCTGTGTTTCATTTGTCTGCAGATGGTGAGGAATATAGACAAAATTTTAAACATAATACCCTAATTATCCTTTTTAGGTGTCATTAAGAGTCCTTGCTTTTACTCACATGAACTTTGAAAATTAAAGCAATATATTGCTTCAGGTAGCCTCTCTTCAATGATTTGTTGACTGTTGCAGTTGTAATTAGTCTTGTATCTAATCAGCAAACATCTGAACAATATACTTGTATTATTCATGTAGCTAATTTTGCCCCATTGATTTGTATTAGCTTATATCTGTGGTTGTAGGATTTGCGCACTGGGCATATATGCATAGCAGACATACTCTCCCTGTCTTTTCTCTCATTCTCGCTGTTTTTCCTATAAACACACAAGCCAGCTTTTCTGCTACATTTTCCTGCCTTATTCTTCCTCCTTATCCCTTGCTATCTTCTATGCCTGGTCTGGTTGTAGCTTAAGGGAATTACTTATCTCAAAGTTAATAGATAGAATATTAGTTTGTAGTTCTGGTCTGTAGATTCTGTTGATCATTTTGTGTGTCCGTGTAGTATTGGGAAGTGGAGTTGATTAAAATCCAGTGTGCTCTTGGTAGACTCTAATTTTTTTTTTTGTTTCAAGTTTTTACTAAACATGAGTTCTGCACGGACTATAAATGTGGAATATGTCCTTAGACTAAATTATTGAAAGCTTGACGTTGATGTAAAGATTGCGCTAAATAACAGAAGGATAATTTAATGGAGAAAGTTTGGTATCTTCTGCTTATGGATTTATTCAGGGAGAGTTGCAGTTCTCTTCCACTCTGGTCCTGTTCTTCTGCTGCAGCTGTTCGTGAAGCAGAAGCTGAACAGTCACAATTTACAAATCATGTTTGTAAATTAGTAATTGTTCATTTCATTTAATATACTAGGCTATAATTCGTGGCACACAATGCCACAAATAATTTCACAGAGTGATTCCTGTGACAGGAATGTGTATATGGGAGTAAAACATAGTCCAAGTGTGCCAAAGAAAAACCTTTTTATTCTTCTGAGGCTGGGCTTGCTTGCATTGCTTTGAAATAACCCATTCAAATTAAGAAGATTAATTTGGAAGACTAAAACATCCTTGGTTCTTTAGGAATGTGCAGATTGAGAGTGGAAGTATTTATTATCTCTGATAAGCTGAGACGGTAATGATCCAGTTTACTTATACGTATTAATTATTTTAGAAATTACTATCTATCTGGAGGAAAGCAGATTTATTAATTAATTTTTTTCTTTTTAATTTGTAAATTCATAAACATCAAGTATTGTTAACTTTTTTTTTTAATGTTATAGGGAACAAACTCACTTTGGAAACTAGACCAACCAAAGAAGGAATAGATGTAAGACAAGAGCTATTGAAGTTCCATTCTACTTACTATTCATCGAATTTAATGGCTATTTGTGTCTTAGGAAGAGGTGAGTTTTGTTCTGTCAGTTGAGTAAGACTTTACATGTATTTCTGTTTGAAGAGAGTGAAGTGAAGCTGAACAGTAAAATGTATTAGTGTTGTGGTTTGTTTGTTTTTTTTTTTTTTTAAGCTGGAGTATCAGGTGTATTACTAGTAGGTATGTAGGTAATACCTCTAGGGTTTAATTTATGTCATGTGTGAAAATGCCTTGCTTATTCTCCTGGTAGCAGTGGAAACTTTCTGCAAGTAAACACTAATATTGGTGAAGATAGCTTGTAAATATTTTTTTAATATTGAGAATATATTTTTATTGCTGTTTGAAAGAGGTGCTTCCCACTTCTCAGTTTTTTTCTTCTGTTTGTTTTACCTGAGTGAAATTAGAAAAGAACACTTTTATTTTCTTTATAAATATTTATTTATTAATTGATGATAAATAGATATTGATCAGAGTTTAAAACAATTGAACAAAAATTCTCTTCCTCATTTAACAGTTCTGTTTTCAAGGTTTTCAGACATATTTTTTTCTTTAACTAGTTCTTTATTGGACAGGCAATATTCCAGGACAGACAAGATCTGTATTCCAAATACCAATAAAATCTAGAAAATAGTCTTAAAATGTGTTACGTTTCAAATGTTTCTGTGATTTACACATATGTGTTTTTTTACTACAAAATACAAAAATCACCCTTGTTAAAATCCTGAATTTAGGTGGTTTTACTAGTCATTTTCCACAGTCAAATTCTTTCAGTGTGAGTTGCCCTTGTAAATACTTCAGTATTTAGAAAAATTAGGAGCCTTTGAAACATTGATCTTTGGAATTTTTCCTTTCAATTTCATAAATAAATTTTTGAAAGCTAACTCTAAGGCTTTTTGTTAGTCTACTTGTTTACAAAATGCCATACAACCACCCTTATTTGTCATATTTAGTTAAGTAGTTGTCACTAGCAGTGAGATGCTAGTTGTTCAAAAGTTGCATCTTATTTTCCCTGAGAAGGCACATGCCTTTTCTCACTTTGTTATTCGTTCAAGCAGGAGAATTATGCAATTGCTTTCCAGAAGGCTTTATATTAATGACTGATTTGCCTATTTGAAGGCTTGCCTCTAGCATCAAATTTGAAAATTTACAAGTTCCATGTTGTTTCTGATTTTTTTTTTTTTTTAATTTTCAGGGATCTCCACCCATAAAAAGCAAATAGCAGAAAACAGACCTTGTTAGCATTATTCCATAAAATCTTTGCTGAAATACCTTGCTATCAATGTGTCAGTTCTGCTAATTAATACATAAAAAAACAGTTAGAAATTCTGTAACGTAAAAGTATGTTGAGTTGCACACTACAAGTCTGCCATGATCTCTCCACTGTTGTGCATTCTGAAGTAAATGGATGTCTAAAGCTATGTGCAGCCTAGTAATTCTCTGATTTTCCCACCCCTTTATATATGTAATGTAAAGCAAATAAAAATATATGTCAGTAAAAAGTGGTGGGGGAATCAACATAATTTCTCTAGTAAATAGCAATAAATATTCAAAAGTTTGCTGAAATAAAATAATTTCAATTAGTTTTTTTTTATCTAATCAAACCCAAAATTCACTCAGTGATGATAGAACAGCTTTAGTACAGCAGTTCACATATAGACTTTTAAATAGAAACTTTTTCAGTAAAAATCATCCTGGCAACTGGAAATCTGTCCTAAAGAAAACCCTCACTGTAGTTGAAAAGCTTAAATAAGTGCAGATTTTGCTGACATGGATAAAAAAATAGTGATCTTTAATAGAATTACATGCAATTCACAAAATTTTATTATACAGTGACTCATCTTGGTTTGCATTGTTGGTTTTTTTTTTTTTTCCCCTGCATGGTTCTTCCAGTGTAGCATAGGAGCATGCATATGTTGGTCAGGAAAGATTCCACTTTCTAAATCTAACTTGGATTGTTTTGACTAACAAGGTGACTGCTTTCTGAAATATTTCAAGAATTAAGGTTGTACTTAAAGTACAAGTACAATCCAAGAAACACCCATTTTTTTCATCAACACTGCCCTTTGAAAGGCGTGTGCTAAAACTTGACGGAGGAGTCTTTCTTTTCTTATTCTCACTTTAAGAAGTGCTCCAAAATGTATTTCTTTAAGCAGATGGCTATTCTGAAGGCAGTATTGCAACAGAAATAGTATAGGTCGATTTAGGTGAAATCATACACAACGTCAAATTCTTTCCACAAATGGTCTTCCTCTTGTTTTTGGAGAGTACTAGAGTCACGGAGTGAAACTAGAATGGATGTAAAAGTGGAAGTGCTTAAACAGGTCACAGATGTGTGTGAAATTTTGGGGCGCTTGAGGACAGATGGCCCTGGCTCACAGTGTATGCAAAGGACTGGAGGTGAGCTGAGGCTGAAGAAAATCCAAGTTTTGGCAAAAGTGCTTCCACTCTGGAAAATTTGCAGCTGTAATTCCACTCCCTTTTTGTGGAATGTTTATTTTTGTAAATGTTCAATATCTGATGTGTCTCTTCTTCAGTTCCAGCTTAGATTCATCAGTAAAATTTGAAGATATTTTTTTCTGGTTACAGGATTTATTTTAATCATGATTGAGGCCTCCCTTTAATTAGCGTGGTGCCTTATAGCATGCTATAGTTCAAAACTTAAGTATTAATATAGGTTTCCTTTCTGAAATTAATAGTCATCCTACCATTAAAACTACTTTTCTGTGTACTTCATGTCTCCCCCAAAGAATATACAAAATCCAAATTTGCCAGAATCTTCAGATACTGATTGTGCTTTTTCTAATGTTTCGTTATTCTAGAATCCTTGGATGAGCTGACTTGCTTAGTGGTAAAGCTATTTTCAGAAGTAGAAAATAAGAATGTCCCTATACCAGAGTTTCCTGAACATCCTTTCCAAGAAGAACATCTCCGGGTATGTATAGAGATACATCTTCCATCAGGAGTGTATACCTTAAATGATATTTTCTATGTTTCAGAATACATTGTGCACTTCACTACTTTTGTATCAGTGTCCCTGTTAAGTTCCATATTTCTTTCTTAATTTTCCACCCACTTTTCCACACTGAGTATAGTATAGTTTTGTGTAGTTTATAGTAAAGGTTGGTACATTTGGTTGCAGCTGTAAGCAACTGAGAGATAATTAATTCTATTTTTGTTTCCGTCATGAATGGCTAAAGTGTTGCCCTAAGTTTTGCATACCTTTACTTTTGAGATTTTATTGATATGTTTGTAATAAAATAAATAAATAAAAATGTGTGAAGGGAACATGATATGTGCTCCTGAGATTAATAAAATAATGAGCATTTCCTTTTGTTTATGGATCTCCTCATTTATTTTCCCCCTCAGCAACTTTACAAAGTGGTACCCATTAAGGACATTAGAAATCTTTATGTCACATTTCCTATACCAGACCTTCAGAAGTACTATAAATCAAACCCTGGCCATTACCTTGGTCATCTGATTGGGCATGAAGGCCCAGGAAGTCTTTTATCAGAGCTTAAAGCCAAAGGTAAGTCCTTTGAAGGTAAAGAATTAAAGAGTAATTTATTACTCAAATTTTTAAAGCCTAGCTCTGTTTCACTTAAAATTGACCTCCGTATGTTTAAATTCAAGCCCCCCACTGTTTGAGTAATTTGAGTTGTAAGTCACTTTGTGCTTTATTTTTGTTTCTGTGGTGGGTAAAAGTAAATAAATAACAGGCAGTCTGACTACTGAAGCTATTATTTCTTGCACTCCCCTTTATCTACCTTTGTTTAGAGAGTTATATAAAGTTTGACATAATGATCTAGTCTCTGTTCTGTCACTGACTTAGAGACTACTGTCAGGTCCTTTAATGTCTGGAAGACTACAAGAGTGTATGCTTTGCTGTTTTTCTTTATATTACTGTGTTCCAAACATAAATAAATTACCCAGTAATCAAATGATACTGAGTTTGTCATATCACTCTAAGCACAAGGTCAAATAGGTCTGACTTGTGTTATGTTTTACTTGTATTGTTGTTATAAGCATTAAGGAAGAGAAGGAGAACGTGTAAAGTGGTCAAAATGTTTAAAACCAAGAAGTTACTGAAGCATACAAAAAAATAGGAGAAATTGTTACAGATTTGTTTACATAATATATTTTCTTTTTGATTTTCATAGGATGGGTAAATACTCTTGTTGGAGGACAGAAGGAAGGTGCTAGAGGTTTCATGTTTTTCATCATTAATGTGGACTTGACAGAGGAAGGACTTTGTAAGTGAAGCACTATGTCTGCATCCCATGTTATTCCTGATCTGATGGGTTTGTGTTTGTATCCAAAGAGACTAGTTGTGTTTATAGCTTGAAAGCCAATTTATTTTAATTAACTGGTTGTTCTGCTGTGTTTAGATCTTCTCAGTGTGCTAACACAATTCATCTAGCACAAGAAACCAACTTATTTGAGGTTATATTAAAGTATTTCATTGAATATTTTAAAGTAAATTTCTTTAAAACAAAAAGCTGTTAGTACATTTGTGAACTACTACTTCATACTATTTAGACCTGAATTAAATTATATTATAAGTCAATATCTTGACATAAGACATGTTCAATGCAGTTCTCAGAATTAGCTGAGGACCTCAACACTTCCTTTAAATTCATGTCTGAGAAAAACATGTTTAGCTTTGCCAGTGGGATTGCATTTGTACTTAAATAACTTGATATGTCAGGCTGTAATTAAAAAGGAAACCATACATATTTGTGTTCAACAGAATTTTTTCTTTGTGCGGAACTGACTGAATTATTAAACAAGTATTTTTAATTTCCAGTGCACGTTGAAGATATTATTTTGCACATGTTTCAATATATTCAAAAACTACGTACAGAAGGACCTCAAGAGTGGGTTTTTCAAGAGTGCAAGGTACAATGATTGATACTTGAAATACGCGGTGATTGTATTTTTACAAAGTTTTGGACTATGAGTAGAAATAGATTCCTTGGCTGTGGAAATAGCCTTTAATAATCACATGGTAATTAAGTTTATTCATTTTAAAGGTGCAACATGACAAAAATGACAAGTACATTCAGTATATATTCTTAATGTAGATGTGAAATGCTGTTATAGAGCTGTGAGTTGACATTTTATGATAGCATAATGGAGGTGTAGAAAGAAGTATCTTACTCGGTCCACAAGGATTTTGCATAACCTTCCTTAGTCTTTACTGAAGGTGGAAGGGGGGAAGTGTTTGCTGTGAGGGGTAACATTGAATTGAAGATTGAAGTGGCTGTTAATTCTACTACTATCTTTTCATGTGTCAAATTGTACAGTTGAGATTGTAAAGGCAGTAGGACATTTAATCTGCTGTTTGTTCTCTCACCTTTTTGAGAGGTGAACTTAAACTTTTCATGGAGTACTTTGGCTGTACACTTCAGTCTTTGCTGAACTGTTCATGCTTCTTATAAGTCTGTATGGTTCTGTGCGCACAGAGCAAAAATACAAAGTATCCTATTAGAATTAAATAGTACTCCACTTCTCAGTGACAGTGTGAAATAAAACCGGTTTTATTTTCATGTATATGGTCTCATTGGTTCACTACAAATACTTAGGTAAAGATTTCTTGTTCCATCTTAGCTTTATTTGGTGAAAACTGTTGTTTTTCTTCTGTTTAAGAATAGAAATTCTGCAGATGTGTTAACTTTGTTTCTTGTGTTTTGACACTGTATACCTGTAAAAGAAGTCTCTTTACTCTGTGCTATCCCAGTGGAATTATTTTACTGTCATTCTGAGCAAATACAGGATTTGAAAGAGGTAGTTCCATCCTCCCATCTCATGCCTGTGTCTTTCCCTTGATCCTCTTGTATCAGCCCCAGCACTCCTGAGACTGTGAGGTGAATCAGAAAAGCTGGCAAACTAGTTTGAAAAGAATATTCTTTTGAGTTTATTTTCAGCTGAATTGTTGAATTAACCAGACTCTCTGCATGGTTTCACAGAAGGATGGACTGTCCTTTTAATTTGCTTTATAATTTTAGATCTTTTTAATTCACCCTTGTCATTGTATTCTAAGAATTATGTGTTCTATTTCTGTGGCTAAGGCAGCATAAACGCACACTTTTTCTGTCTCTAAACTTGCCTTTTGACTGACTGAACAGAGGAACAACAAAGGAAGAGGGAAAGGTTTCAGTTCATTAACATACAACAAACATTGCACTGGAACACTCTGCATTGCTTCTATCAAAGTTGGTGTGTTTTCAAATTTAAGTATATGAGCTATGGGACAGGTCTCTTACTACAAACAGGACTTGCAAGACTTGCATAACACTTCACATTGTGAGACTATCTGAAATTGCATATGAGTTTTGTGCAACTTGAATATTACTGAAAGCTTTTTTAGATACCTGTCTAACTAGTATAGAATGGAAACAACAAAACTCCTTTCTTATGTTCTGAAAAGGAATTAAGTAGCTAATAGTTATTCTTAAATAGTCTTTAATATATGTTTTTTGACTCTTTCTACGTTGTTTCCTAGGATCTAAATGCTGTGGCATTCAGATTTAAAGATAAAGAGCGACCACGAGGCTATACATCAAAGCTTGGGGGAATGTTGCATGTAAGTATGTGTGGTTTTTTTGTTTGTTTATTTTTGGGGTTTTTTTACAACATAGTAATCATTTAGCAGTATGTTTGATTATAGTCTTAATAAATACAGGTATTTGCAAAGGTCCTTTGCAGTTCTTGAGCTTAGGAAGCTAATATCATGCTGCATAGATCTTAGTTTTGACAGTCAGTAAGTCACATTTCCTTCACTCTCTACCATTTTATACTTCTGTACTTGGTGGAACTGATTTTACAGTAACTGGAGTTGCTAATTGATCTGTTTCAGTGTTTCTTAAGACATAGATAGCTTGTCATTCTGTGTCTACCCGATAGCTGAATGTTCTCTAGGGAAATATTAGAGAAATAATATTTTATTGTAAACAGAAGCACTATGTTTCTAAATGCTTCTGTAGCTAACAATGTTGAAATACTGCAGTAAGCAGAAGTGTTCCTATTAAGATTGCAAATTAGAAATGTTTAACTCTACTAATTATGTATTGGTACTGAAAGAATCATCATGTAGGTTATACGTAGTCTTTATACTTCTTGCAAAATATGGTTCCCTCATTTTGCACTAAAGGAAGATTTAGGTGTGGGGTTTTTTTTGTCTAGTGAAATTCTTGCAGCTTACACATTGGAGCCATTCTCCATTGCACAGCTAATGTCTACGACTACTCAGAGGCATTTTTTGTTTCTTTGCAGGAGTTCTTGTTAATGCTCCTACACCTTTAATTTTTAAAGTCTAAAATAACAATCTTTGATTTTAGAATAGTCTTTCTGTTTACTAAAAAACATTACACTTAACTGAAAACCTTTAAATGGATACTTAAAGGAGCTCCTGTTTGGGATACTGCCTCTTGCTTTTGTTCTGTCAAATGCATGAAATCTCTTTGACAAACGGACTTCTGAAACAGTCTTTCAATGGTCTGTATTTGTTGGATCATTCCTGATTACAATTGCTGTCTCCAAAAATCAGGCCAGGAAGTTGCCAGCAGTGTTCCAAAGAGCAGGGTATTTATTGAGGACTTTTTTTTTCACTGCTTTTCTTTTGCTGTGCTTTGCAATATGAATGGTAATTCTGATTCTGCTGTTAGTTGCTTAAACATTAGTAGAAAAGTAACTTTTCTAGTTCTCTTTATTGCCTCTAAGTCATACTAAGTTTATGCTTTGAATTAACCAACCTAGAACTGTTGTTTGGTGATTTTCGTGCGCTTACGAATACTAGCTGTTTTTCATAACTTGGAGAAGAACCTGTGTATAAGTCAGCATGAGTAAATTTAATGTCATAAGTTGTTATGTATTTACTGAAAGGATTTAAAAAAACTTTTTATTCAACAAAACAGAAGTTTATCTTTAAAGCACATTTGTACTGGTCTAAGGAGTCACCACTAAGTCTTACTGTCAAATTGTGTTTCATATTTGTCATGTGTAGGCAGTGCCCTTTTTCTTTTGTTTTGTCTCCTTAATTGTATAATTTTTAAAATTTCATTTTAATCTGATGGTTGTATCTAGATTGTTTTAGTCTGTTTTATTTTTAGTTACATTACAATCTGACCTTGCTGAAAAAGAGTCACAGAATCCCAAATGGTTGAGGTTGGACTGGACCTCTGGAGGTCATCTTGTCCGACCCTCCTACTCAAGCAATACAAAAATAAGTAACCAAATAAATTTTATGTTCAGTTCCAGTTAGTGGGCAGACTGTGGCAAGTAAGTAAAGTGTAGACTTTTGCTCACTAAATCTGTATTGTCTTGGTAATTTCAGATTAGAAATGCGTAGATTACTTAAATTCTCCCTTTCGAGTTGCTTAGTCTGCTTAGCTGTTTATGCAGAATGTAGTTAAATAAGCATTCTTCAGTGTACAATGAATCTTTTGGACAAGTTCTTTCAAATTGTGGATCTTTAGCATTCACATGTGAATTTTTTTGTAACACAGGTTTGGTTCACTGTCCTTGGTCTCCACCCCCTACCCCCCAAACCAGTTGCGGCCCTTTGTCTTTTCCAAAATCCTTCGTGCGAGTTACTCTGTGTTCTGGAATTCATTCCGCTCTAGTTTTTTTATGTGATGTATGTAATTCAGAAAGCCATTTTATAATAATTCTGGTCAAAAAAAGTATACCTGTATGGCACAGTGCAAGTACTCGGTGCTTAGGTCGCCTGATGTTTTTCCCTTGGTAAACAGATGTTTATCAAAAAAGTTTTGTTGTCAATCACACTAATAATTTTCAGAGAAATTTTAACTATTTTTTCTTCTTAAATTGCAGTGTACTTTAAGAGATTTTCAGTTTCATCCTAAATTAAAATTGTGTAAATTTTTATTATGCTTTTAGATAATTGAAATATACTTTCCTTTAAATTACTGTAAATAAAAATTGAATTCTGAGACAATCCTAACAAACTTAGTGGGTTAGGATTGATTTTTTTTGTTGTTGTGGTTGGTTGTTTGGTTGATTTTTTTGCGTTGTTGTGTTTTGTTTATCCCAAATGCACTCTAGTGAGTACTTGGTGTTCTCTTATCTTTAAAAGTATCCTCCAGGGGTCAGCATTTACCATGTTATTTTTACTTTAGTTACTTCAAAACAGTATTTAAAGATGGGTGACTTTTTATATTGAGACATAAAATATTTCAAGAGAAAAGAATGGTAATAAGTAGTATATAAAATTAATTAATATACGAGGAATATGATTGCATAGTTAGAGTACCACTACGTCTTGTTTATGAAGAGAAAGATTTTAAGACATCTGTGCATTTCTAATTTGAAATTACCAAGGTGATACAGATTTAGTGACTAGAAGTATACACTTTTACTTCTTTTACAAAACAGTAATTTTTTCATGCTTAGTTTTTGTTTAATTCATCTACATGTTTCTGGGCTTTGATTTTTAGTATTACCCTATAGAAGAAGTATTGGCTGCTGAATATTTGCTTGAAGAATTCAGGCCTGATTTAATAGAGATGGTACTGGATAAATTGAGACCAGAAAACGTTCGGTAAGTTAAACTGAGGTAACTTGTATTTTCACCCAAACATTATAGGAAAGCAGATGAACTAATGGAAACAGAAATTCTTAGGTGTCTCTTCCAGCTCCAAAGGAAATGTCACTGAAAAAGAGCTAGTTGTTCTGTGTGTTAATGTCTCTGCTCCCCATTGAAAATAAGCACTCTTAAGTGCATGCAACTCTTCCG
>NW_009593836.1:25608-37423 GCF_000690535.1 Cariama cristata
AGACAGAAACATCCTTTCAGCCTATCTGTGCAGGATATCTTCATCAGACTGAAATAGTTTTTAGGAAGAGACTTACTTGGAATAGCTCAACTGTTACGGAGAGAAATCCTAGTAAAATTATCCCGCCTCACTAAATTCTTGGGCCATTTTACGTGGAATGCTCTAATATTCATAATTTGGAGCTAAGTCTGGAAATCTGTTAAGAGGATGGCCTTTATCTGTGGTATATATTTTATTTTCACTGTGGAGAGCTGAGAAACTTCTTGCATATTAGCAGACGCTCTGAAAAATACCAGTTCATGTGGGCAGAAATAGCTGTGTCTTTAGCTGCTAAAATGTCTCAGACTTCCAGAGCATCTCTTTGATGTGAGTGTGACCATACTGCTCATGTGTTTTCTTTGCAGAGTGAGTGAACTGCAGTACAAATTTCAGGGCTCAGTAACTGGTCAGACTAGATGTTGAAAGGAAAAGAGGAAGCCTCTCTCTTCTGTGCTTTTGAGGATCTTCTGTTGTCACCCAAGCAGGGTAGAAAAGGGAGGCTGAAAGAGCAAATGTACCTAATGTCTTTTTGAATACTTAAAGAACAATAGTGTGACCAGGATCAGGGAAATAGTGCTTTGCTGAGATGATGTTTTACAAATTAAGGAATCTGGAAGCTACAGAGAAGAAAATGAGGGCAGGTGAAAAAAGGGCATATTAATTGAGGAGGAGGAAGGGCTAATGGTTAATGAAAGGAAGAAGAGCCTGGGACAGGAGAGCTGGCAGAGGACATCATGGGGGTAATTTAAGGGGAGATGCTGGTAGCTGTGGGGAACTGCTATCCCAGTCAGGGCTGGATAGAGAGGCTGGCTAGTGGAACTGGTGGGGATGGTTAAGTGCAGACTGGACAGAAAAATGAGAGGGGGATAGGAATTGGGACTGTTACGCAGAGTGGGGGTAGGAGAGCAAGTGTAGAAGAAAAGATTATGTCAGGCTTTCGCAAGGATATTCAACTGAGAGTCCTGAATCATGGAAACAGGGCAAGCAGAAGAGGCGAAGAGAAGAGGCCCAAGATAAGGATCCTGAGGTGAGACAGCAGCAGAACTGATGGGACCAAACTTGGAGGAACTTAGCAGAAAAACCTCTGCAGACTAAGTGCAATATAGTGTACAAAAGGCAGAGAAACTAAAGTTTACCAAATCTTCCCTTTTTTTTCTTTTTCTTTTTTTTTTAAAATCTCTGCTCTGTGTATTTTTTTTTTAAAATCCCTGCTTTTTGTTTTCGTCCCCCCCCCCCCCAATTTCTGCTTTAGTTCTTACAGAATAGAAATGTTCTGGAATGACATGATAGGCATTGGACTGGATGATCCTTGTGGGTCCCTTCCAACTCAGGACATTCTATGATTCTATGATAAATGCCGGTACCTTGTACAGCTCTGCTTGACCTACCAATGTAGTTGGGAGGTGTGTAATGAAAGTAACAGGAATTTGCAGAAAGAGAAAAGTAGAGATTCAAGGTTAAGACTGTTTAATGCTGCCCAGGAGAACTAACTCCTCCTTTGCCTTGTCACATGCCTAAATGGCATGAGACGAGCTCCTAAAACAAACTTTTTACAGCAAGCCAGTAATTATTCATTCCTTTTTATTTTCTTAAATATGCCTAAGATCTTAAGGCCTAACTAGAGGGATTGCTGAGCACCTGAATCCACAAACAACTCATCAGAAGCTTTGCTTTTAATCTGTTAGGTACCACACAATGTGAAGAATTTAAAAAAAAACAAACCACAAACAAACAAACAAACAGTCTTAAAATGAGCATCTAAAATGAATGGGTACTGTGT
This sequence comes from Cariama cristata, assembly GCF_000690535.1. Classification (NCBI taxonomy): domain Eukaryota; kingdom Metazoa; phylum Chordata; class Aves; order Cariamiformes; family Cariamidae; genus Cariama; species Cariama cristata. The sequence goes on from NW_009593836.1 coordinate 27,428, forward strand.
AACTTTGTGGATCTCTATATACCTTAGCTTCCTATCTATGAAAATAATGTCTCTTGCGGTATTTTAAAATATTAAATCAGTTCCTTTTAACACCAAGTGCTGTGGAAGGGACATTTTACTAATTCTGCTTACTTAGAGGTGGATGTTGGAAAGAGAAGAAGTCAGGTCATTCATTGAGCAAAACATATAAAATATTGAATAACTGTTTCTTAATTGTTCTGTATACTGAACAGGGCAGAGGTTCCGTAGGATAATATTTAGATTTGTCTGTATGTATTTATGTGTATGTATAATGTGGTACAATCTTAATTACTAGAAGGTTGCATGGACAACAGTTATACTAGCACTCTGGATCCTGAATTTTCTTTTTTTTTTCTTTTTGCAATTTGGTTCTTTTAATATATCTTTTGTTTGTACTGCAGTAAATTGTAATGTTAAATTAGCGGTGTAGAGATACTATTAAAATGTATGAAAACAGAGAAACAAGATTTTGCTTGTGATTCTGTATATCAGTCTTACTGTATTTGAACACCTGTTTGTCAGTGTTTTGGAAGCCAGGGATATGATACAAAAAATAATGATTTGGGGGTGGGTGTCTTTCTGAGTATGTTCCACACTGAAATTTTCAGACAGTGTTGGTTATAGAAGGACAGCAAGGCATGCATTCATATATTTCTAGAGTTTATATATTTCAGCCTTCTGAAATTACTGTGAATTAGTTAAAAGTTTGGACACAAATCTTCACTATGTTTTTTTGTATGACAACATCTGTCTTGTATGTTCATTTAGTTTAAGGTATGTTACTTTATTTTCAAAAGATGGTATATTTCAAATAATTACTGGATAAAGTGGGATAAAATTGGATTATGAACTGTATTTGCAAATGTCATGGGGTTCTGGTGTTTCTAGGGGTATGTGAATAATGATAAAATAAGTGGAGCTGCCTGTGTCAGTGACAGTAGTTGCCATAGTAATTAATGCCCTTTAAAGAACGGCCTTTATCTTTGTGTGTGGGTGTGCATCTGTGTAATGTGTGTGGGATACTGCAACTGAAGCTTGAATATTTTGAGAGATTGTATTTTGAACAAACAATACTTTAAATAAAATTTCCAGGTTCTCTTTCCTATTAGATTAAATGCTTCTATTTTGAATGTATTTTCATGTTGCTCTACCACCCAACTTCTTGGCAATTTGATACAAGAGCTTACGTTTAACATAAAGACTGTTTTTTGTAATTAAAAGAAAGAATATATAATTACTTCTCTGAAGAAACCTTAACCAAATTCCACATGAATTTGAACTTCTAACTAATTGTAGAATTGCTTACAAGCGGTAGGTAAGCAATTTTTTTTATACTGATTTAGTAAACAAGTAATGGGTGCTTAATCAGAGCTGATGTTTATTATAGCTTCACATAGCTTGAAAATGTGACTCAACATTGCAAGAAAACAATCAATATTATCTTAGGCAAGGATACCTTTTGTAATATAAATTGGGTATTTGTTATTAGCCAGAGGACTTCCAAAGCATGTGCTTGCTTAAATTTTCAAAAATTACTGGAGGAAATTAATATATGTAAATACATTCATAGACTCTTTAAGCTTCTCGGATGCTGCTGGATGCCACAGATCACTCATCAGTTTTCTGTGTTATTCCTGTTGCTGGCTATACCAGCCTTTTGACATTCCCTTCCAGTTGACAGTACTTCAGCATAAAATAGCTATAATTAACCTTACTTAAAAGTTGTTAGTGTGAGAAAGGAAAGTGTAGAGAATACAGGTAGAGGGAGGAAATGCAAGTCTATAGAATGTGGTCAGAAGCACAAGAATAGCGGTGGCAATTTTAGAAGAATTTAGAATGTTACGTGGTGTGCTTTTCTCAAATATGTAGTAAACGGCCATTTCACAATGTTATTTTATTTTGGTTAATATAAGCCTGCATTTGCACTTGCAGTTGCAATTCTGCATTCCTCTTTGTCTGTGGTTAAAAAAAAAAGGCAATGAAAGAGCAACATGAGCAAGAATCTCATTAGAAAGAGACAAAAAAATAATTCTAAAAAGATACGGAATTTAGTCTAACTTATTTGAAACATTAGTAACCGAAGAAAATAATTGTTTACTGTTATATGTATCTTTTATTTATAGTAATTTTGTAGGGTTACATTAGTCTTACATAGGACAAAATGACTTGCTGGAGATGGGAATATTCTCTAAACTCGATAATTGTGGATTTTAAATATTTTTTTTTCAAGATGGAACACATCTAGAGCAAATACCAACTGAAGATGATCAGCTTTAGTATTTGAAGCAGCTAGGAGGCATTGATCCTTCAGATAATGGAGATAGTTATTTTATCTCAGCTTTTCAAATTTAGCCTGTTTTGAATGCTGTGTATGTGATTTTGCAAGTAGCAAAGTGTGGTACGTTTAGGCTGGAGAGGCACAGTGGTGGGGGTGTTTTGGAAACTAAATTTGATGAGAGTAGGTATGCTTTTCTGTACAGGAAGGTCTCAAAGTTTTCATAATGGAAGAGTAATGGTGGCGTGGTGACTGAACCAAGAAAGCTTGTGATCAGAGAGGGATGGTCATCTAGTAACTTCTGTGTATGTGGATCTCCATGTAATCTTGGGCTTTAAATGTCTTAGGTCTCACCCTGCTTTCTTCTAACCTGTTGTTACTATGCTTTCTTTTTGGATGCTGGAAGAAATATCTTGTGTTTAATCTTCCCTCAGGACTAACCATGTTGTCTCTTCCCTTTACCTAGCTTAAGAAATAGATTATAATGATTATGTAATTTTAAGCATTTGAACAAAAAAGCTAAATATTGGGAGATAAAGGGACTTTCAAAACTGGAGTATACCTGGTTCTATGGCCTCCTCAGTTTATTGTTAAAGAAACTATATATTCTTTTTGCTGCAGGGATTTTAGTAGGGCTTAAAGATAGTAAATACAAGTAGGTTAGTTCTCTGAAGCTTAAATACCCACAGCTATGCCTACAGCTGTCCCGTTAAGGCTTAAATATAAATATATACAGACTAGAGGGTGACCAAAGAGTAATTAAATGCAGTTCCAACAGTGGAATTTAGCAAAGCACTGATATTCTAATATGGGTCAAATGAGGCCTGCAGGAGGCCTATAATGCTGTAGCAGCAGGCATACTTTTGAGTTTGAATGGTATGTGGTCATAGTAATGATAAATGTATTGCTTATTATGTGTAGACTAAAACCATACTAGTATTTGCTGTTGCCATAACAACTATATGTTCACACCTTAGTTCTCTTTATGTTCAGACTATTTGTCTTCTTGTAAAAAAAAAAACAAACTCAAAACATCAAACAAAATTTAAGATTCTTAAGTGTTGTATTGCTTTTTCCTGCTTCTCTAAATGATGCATTTTTTCAGTGTAGACTCAAAAGTTGTGTTTCTATGTAACTTGAATGATAATACTGCAAGATGATTTTTCTCAGATGTAAGAACATAAGTGCTCTCAATTTTAGTGGGAATTAAGTTTTATTCAGGGCATCAGGTGTTTAAAGATCTGAGCTAATTAGACTTTCCTATTTTCATGTGATTGAAACAAAATATTAACTTGTATATAGTACTGTATTCCTTTTAGACACATTTTAAGCACTTATTTTGAAATTAAAAGTAGAATGAAATGAACTTTTCTCATCTTTTACTTAACTAAGATGCTTCAAAGTACAGTAAAATATAGCAAGGAATATAATTTTATAGTATCTTTTATTTTAAGTTGCTGGCAAGATAAAATAATTTTGCAGGGGAGAAGTTAGTTAAGTATTGCTAAAAGTGATTTCATGGTATGTTACATAGATTTGAGAAAGCCACTGTGGATTTGCATTTTTAGTGGGCTCTCTTAAAAGAATGAGTTGAGATTATAGATGTTAATAAAAGGGTGCCCTTGTGTGTTATTACATCTATATCTATATGCGTGTAGTAAACTATCAGTCTGGTAGCTTGTTCCCTTCTTTTGTCTTTCCTGGAGCAAACTGTGTACACTAATAAAAAACTATGGACATGTGCTTTTAAATATCTATATGAGTTATCTGCCATTTACTGATATTTATGCTCATGTTTACCTTTCTATTCTTCCTTTTTATGAAAGAATTAGCATGTACCATATCATCCTAACTTTGCCTATTGCTTTTTTTTTCCTGTTTAGTTTCTTTCTTTTTATGCCTTGCATAAATTATGTCTTGCAATGGTTTAGTTTCCATTGATTTGGATTTTTCCTTCGTATCGCAGTTTTGTTTATAATTTCCTCTTCATAACCCTATTGGAATTCATCTGCACTAAGGACTTTTTTTAGCATGTCTGTATTGGGGTAGCTGCATTCACAGCTGGAGACTGCTGTTCAATGTCTTTTTGAAAAGTTTAGCATTTCGACTGTTATTTTCTTAACAAACTGTGTTTTTAAAAAGTATGGAAAAATATCCATACTCACAGATGGTAGCAAGTGTCCATATGTGCTTCTATTTGATTGAACCATAACAGGAAGTTTTCATATTCTCCTCCCCCCTCCTGCCCCCGCACACTACTTGTTGCGTTTAGTGGCTTAATTTCCCTGAGAGAGAAACCTTTTTAAGATGTGAGTATGATTTTTACTTCTCCAAACTGTATTGGGTTTTGCTAGCCATCTGTGAAGATAAGGGAATAGACTTGGCATGTGTCGCAGTCTTAGCTGAAAAATTTAATTTTCCCATCATTTCCAATAGAATTTTTTCCCATCATTTCTCCATAAATGCTCTTATTGAAATTTAAGAAGCTAGTGACTCATCAGATTAAGCAACTAAAGAATGTTTTCCCCTGGATAGTAAATGGACTTTTGTCCTCTCTTGAAATCTGAAGTGCAGTGCCAGTGCTATCCTAGAGGGAAGAAAAACAACAAGAATGCCAAAAATGTTGATACAGAAATTTCTAAGGGCTGGAATTTCACAGATACTGAGCAAACAGTTTTTTCAGTGCAGTTGGTGATGCTCATCTCAGATACTAAACATGTTACAAATATAGAATGTATGTATGTATTTTTTAATTGCATTGTATCTCAGTAAAGATTTTGAAAATCACCATCTGTTCACTTATTTCCCCCCACAAACTGTTGGGTTTGTGGACACTTAGTTTTATCGAACCCTAATAAGTAACTTGTGCTTCTGCAGAACTGTTAGAGTGCTGCACCCCAGCAACCTCTCTCTGCATGTAGTTTCCCCTCTTACTCTGTTTTCTAATGAGGTTTGTGTGGAAGTGGCTTTGAATGGCCTGTATTGCCTCGCATTGATTTTATTGATGATTTTGGGTGAAGTTATAAACAAATCTAGGCTTTTGCTGTTCTTGTCTCAGTCATGTTATTTTATGCATTTGAAGAAGATACGTGTAATTTTTTCTGTTGACAATATCATAATTTAGAAGACAAAGTTTAAAGTAGTTCCTAAAAAAAAAAATTGTTCCTTTTTAAGCATAAATTAATTTTTTTACAACAAATTTGCTTTGACATGTTAGCTACTAATATCACAAATACTGTGGTCTCAAAGTCTATTACTTTTTCACCCTTAGAAGCTTGAGTTGTGTTACGTAAATCTGGCATATAATAGTTGATAATCTTTCCTGGAAGTACATTCATTTTAAAGTGTACATTCTCTTCCCAAGTAACACTCTTCTGTGGATCTGTCACTTGTAGCTTAGTTTTAGATTCCAGGAAAGTGAGAAGCAAGATGGTATCTAGTAAATATATATGACATTATAGAAATTGTGCTTGGTTTTGAAAATTGACTATAACTGAAGACTACAACAGTTTGCATGTACAAGAGTGTACATACAGAAGTAGATTGCATTTATAGTTTCAACTGTGTTCCATGTTCATGAGTAGCTTGGAAACCTAATTGCACTGCTGAGTTTAAATATGTTATAAGCAGGTCCTATTAAAGATTGCCTGTCTTGCTTTTCCAGTGCATTTCAGTGCTGTCTCAAACTATGTGGATGTTCATTGTGCTATATGGCACAACACAGAATGAAAAGCAAAAGTAACATTGCATAATTGGTAACTTTAAAGGTGCATCATGATACATTTAAATATCGGCATAGCGTTGTATTCCTACCTGTTCTGCTTCTTTTTCCCTCTTCTTTTTCTGTCCTGGTGTTCGTTGCTGTTTGTGCTTTATCCTGGTTTAGGTTGTAAGTTTCATGCAGATGAAATGCCTTGTGGTTTGTTTCATGTGGTTGTGGGTATGTTTCTGAGAGCTCAAAATACAAGTAATCATTCCAGTAGTGATTTGGGGTATAGGGAGGGCAGGAGGATCCCTTGAAGGAGAACTGCTTGAAGAATTGCAATGCTGATTTCCACAATTTCATTTTCTATACATTGAGCAGACAGAATTATTTTTAATTTTAGTATGTTCCTACAGCAAATGTTTGGGTGCTTGGATTGTCACTATTGCTTGAGCTTCAGTATGTTGGAGAAGGGTAGAAGGAGGGAATGTTGAATAAGAGACATCTGTGTATTACAGCGTAAAACATCTTTGTCTTGCTGGTCAGACTGCATGATTATTGGAATTTTATCAGGATAATCTTTTCACTTAAGACTTTTATTTTTCTTTCTTTATTTAATGTATGGAAAGGCCTGGTAGGTTGCTCTGAAATTCTAATGGACTTTAAAAACCATAAAGTCTCTTAGCAACTTCATCTGCGCATGATAAAGCTTTTGCTCACCAGCTGTCCAAGTTAAAATGCAAAACATAATAGAATATTTCTATGTCTCATTTTAATGTAAACAACCGTCTCTCTAATAGATTTCACATTGTTGACTGAGCTAGTCTCTGCTGTGTTGCAAGAACAAATTTCTCTAGGATTAAAGTGCTTAGTTCTTTGCTGAATATTTATTTATTTTTGTTCCTTTTGTATAAAAAATGAAATAGATGTAACATGCAAACAGGTATGAAACTACTTTATATGAAATCATGATAGAAATGTTAATCATTTCTATTTCCTTGTGCAATGAGAGATGAAATAATTTTTCGCTCAAAGATGGATATTCTCATTCTGGTTTGGATATTGCCTAGCTTTTGCAGAAGAGCAGGAGTTGTTTTTTGCATGTGTACGTGTTTGCGTGTTCATGCTAATCATGTGGTTCTTTCAAACGTGGGGAGTAAAAATTTTTCCCTTCGTTAAACCAGAGAAAATCTGCATCCCTGAAACGTGCAATTTGATTGCCTCTCTTTAGTGTGTATGGTTTAAAATAGTGTCTTAAAATTAGACAGTCTGTGGTGCAAGTCCTGCTTCAATTTTTGAATCTCTTGCTAGAGAATGTGTCTTTACAGTCCCATGTGACTCTGAGAAGTACTTGCCGTTTATTTAAATGCATCTAATGCATTTACCCCACTGTTCTTCTGCTACTCAAACTGCAATGCACAGATTGTTGTAATTTGAAAATCTTCAAAATAGGGACATCTAGAACTAAATACAGCAGAATCCCGTTTTATTCAGCCTTCTTGGATCGTTTAGTCATTTATGTGTACACGTTAGATGGAAAAGGAGGGGGAGGACATAGGCATTTACAATATTAATAGTCCACATATTTAAACTTTTCAGTGTATTGCAAAACTAATCCCAAGGGTATTCTCCAGTGACATATTTGTAAAGTAAAATACTATAGTTTGAGGCACATCCATATGCCTGTTTTGATTTACGCCCCACTTTGCCATGAACATTAGAAATGCACAACAAAATGTTCCTGGCCTGAAGATGCTATGATTTTTTTAAAAAGAACACTTACATTACATGTATTTTGATTTTTTTTTTTAATCTGCATTTTAACCGTCTGCACAAGATTTGACAGAGTTCATTCCTGTGCTATTCAGCATCTAGGAATTGTTAAACGTATGTAGGAGGTAATTGTGCTACCTTTTTTTACCATTTCAGAATTCCTATGAACATCTATTTACTCTTAAAGCTAGCTACTTATTTCCACTGAGTAATTTTTTGTGTTGTAGGTGAATACTTTTTTGTGCTGTAGGTGGTTAAAAAGAACTAAAGAAGTTGTCTTGATACTTATTATGAAGACTACTGAAAAAATACTGATAAATTTGTAATTTTCTTTTTTCTGGTTTTCCTCTTACTTAAGTGCATTCTTTAGTTCAAGGAACGTCTGGCAATGCGCCTAGTCATACGGTTTAGATTTAGGTAGTCCCATGAGAATCAGGGAGTTGATGATCGTTGTGTGTCCCTTCCAACTTGAAATAATTATATGATTCTATGATTTAGGTTTCTAATTAAGTATAATGCTGTTGTATTGATGGTAAAGTACATTAATCTTCCTGCTTTTCTTCCCTTCCCCTCACAAAAAAAAAAAAAAAACAACAAAAAAAAAAAAGGGAGAGAAACAGGTATCAGTGTGAAATGAAAGTATGAGAATGGTACAAAATGGAGAAACTCTGTAACAGATTATGAATGGGAGGGTGAAACTGCAATAATGTAATCTAAATCACTATGTCTAGAATAAAATTTCTATAGTCAGTATTTTCACGTATCTTCGAGTGTTGATATAGGTATTATGAAAAATGTTGTAGTCACTTCATCAGTTTTGTAGAATATGTCAAGGACTGCTTTCTGTGTTTTCTGGAACAAGGACAGTCTAAAAAATAGAAGTTGCATGCAGCAATAGTTGTGTGTAACTCTAAGTTGTAACACTTTAGGAAAACAGTAAAGGCCAGGTTGGATGGAGTTTTGAGCAACCTGGTCTAGTGGAAGATGTCCCTGCCTGTGGCAGGGGGGTTGAAACTAGATGATCTTTAAGGTCCCTTCCAACCAAACTATTTTATGAAAATTAAATTATAATGATAATTTGTTTTCATGGTTAATTTTAGTGTGTAGTTCAGTATACGTACACTTGCTATCCAAATGTACTCTGTAATTGTCCAGGGACCATTTCCAGAAATAAATGCATTCTAGTGATGGAACAGAAATAGTGCTCTGAATAATTTCTCAGTCTTTTCTCAGACACATTCATGCCAAAATGCTTTGTCTTTTTGTTTTCAGAGTTGCAATAGTTTCCAAGTCTTTTGAAGGAAAGACTGATCGAACAGAGGACTGGTATGGAACACAGTACAAGCAAGAAGCAATTTCTGATGAAGTTATTAAGGCATGTTAAAACATTTAATATATTCTAATATCTGCAAGTGAAAGACAGTGGTAAACTCTTTGTCTAATTTTCCATTTAGTTGAACGGAGAACTTAAATCTGCTGCCCTATATAGCATGAAAATTGTACAGTAAGTCTGTTTAATGTTGTGAGAAGTAAGGATCTTATGTTAGTCTGTAGATTTCAAATGTATATGACATAGGACAGATATATTTTAATGGTTTTAAACCATGTTAAGTACAGGGAATGTTATACCATTTTTGCTATGAAAGATCCATAATATGCAGTGGCTACTGAAAAATGTAAGCATTAACTTTTTAAAGCTTAGAAGTCTCTATTAAGTGGTAATGAACGAATCTGTTCCTAAGAAAGGAATCTTTAGAATTGCTATATGTAATTGCGTTTCTGAAATTGATTTTTGTAACTTAGAAAATGAGTATATTTTGCCAAATAAGCTTCTAAAACCCAAAACTTCAACAAAGGAGGTGGGCAAATCCTTGTTGAAATTTGTTATTAATCTATTCTTTTAAGAAGAGATGGCTGTAAAATGCACCCTTGAGCTAAGCTGGACCTGCCAAGCATGCTTCGAACAGATGTTGCATAGAACACTTCGCTTCCTTTAGGTTGTCCATACCTGTGTTCTTGATTAGAATTCTTGCTTATATATTTAGTTTAATACTTTCATTTAGAGTTCGCAGTAGCAGAAAAGATGAGACATATAACCACCTTCCACTCTACTGTAGACTTTTCAGAATTATTTTTTATCTTTTGTCTTCCTTCTCAGAGCACTTCATCCTGCTGATAGCCTGGTCCAACTTGGTTTCCCAGATACTCCTATCTTTCCCTGTTA
>NW_009593836.1:37454-65676 GCF_000690535.1 Cariama cristata
TAATAGTATTTACACATAAGCTAGTGGAACATGTTTTTAAATCTTTTGTTACAGCATGAAATAAATATATATCCATTTATTAAACAGAAATTCTAGTTAGCCTCATTGTTTCTGCTGTTTCTCTAGAAATGGCAAAATGCTGACCTGAATGGAAAATTCAAGCTTCCAATGAAGAACGAGTTCATTCCTACTAACTTTGAGATTTTACCATTGGAAAAAGATGCAACACAGTACCCTGCCCTCATCAAGGTAAGCTGTCTGTATTTGTTCTGTTTGCTAACCACTTGGGAAGTTAGCAGTTAATTCCTATGTGGTTTTAAAATACAGATCATGTCTTATTCGAAATTATAATTAAAAAAAAGTACAAAACTGAAACATATTGCTAGAAAGACAGTAGAAAGTTCATTCTTGCTAAACTTTGGATTATGAGTATGTGAGTTCCTACAAAAACGAATCTACAAACAGCTTGAACTGTCTTTGCCATTTTGAAAGTGTGTTAACAATTGATAGAAATAGTATTAAAGCTGTTTATTCAGCAGAAGGGTGACTGCCACTCTTACATTTTTTTGAGCAGCATTCAGTAAGTCGACGGTGTAGATAAGACTATTCTTTTGTAACTGTGTATGGAAAAAACTTGTGATTGCATGAAAAAAGGGAGGGAGAGATGTAAACAGATAGATAAACATTGCTCTCCAGTCTCCTGGAAGCATCATTTAATGATTTCGGTACGTCTAGCAAATCTCAGTTTTTGTGAGTATCTAAAATTTACTAAAAATTACTTATTACAACTAAAGCGTAGTTGTCTTTGCTAATGCTCATCTCTGTTCTAGGCTTAGTTGGAGAATAAATAGGAAAAGTCTTCTGCAATTACATGTTGTGCTTCACTTGAATACTCAGTTCAGGAATACTTTTGCATAGTAGGTTAATATAAGTCTGCTTTAGTGAAAAGACTTCTTTCAGGAAACATATTTGTTCTGCACAGGGCATTTTAGGTATATACTTGAAGCAGTGTTATTAACAGAGGATAACTTTGAGCCTATTTTTATGTTCATCCTAAACGGAAACCCTAAACCTCAGCACGGACACATACTACAGCTCTATTAAGTAATACCAGTGGGTTTGCTACAGAAACTTGATGGTCCTTCAGTGTTTCTGTAGCAACTAGGCAATTGATCCACACAAAAGCTTTGCTTTAATGCATCATTGCTTTAGAAATCTATTTACTTTTAGTTATTTTTTTCCTTTAAAATATGTTTTCTGAGGGAAAATGGTTTTAATCTTCCTGATGAAATAGACATTATCTGTTTTACCTGCATCTCTTTTATTTTCTCCCCAGCTGTATGCATGTGCCATTTTCCTTTTGTGGGACCTGGCATTTGTGTGATGGCGATAGCAAAACATTGCAAGAACTAAATCAACAGAGATTAGTTGTACAAAAAAAGCAATTTTTCTTCTGTTTTATATGCCTAAGTGAGTTTACTATGGACTGGACCAGTGTTGTGGAGAAAGGGAGGGACGGGAACATAAGTGCGGGAACAGGATGGCCATTTTAACTGGCAGCATGCGACTAGGTCACCTCTGTTGTAATGCCACCTCTTGCCCTGAAAAACCCTCAGGAAAGAGGGCAGCTAGGATATGGGCTTTGGCCTGAGGGCCAAATTGTACTTGCACTGCAGCTAGTGATCTCCAGCTATTGGATCAGGTCTCCAGTGCTACAGACGCGCTCTACTGTTTATCATTCTCTTTCTGATGTAAGATGTATTCTAACCTGCATAGTAGCAATTTAACAGAATAAAAATTTTGTTGTGTCAGAGAGGAGCTGTAATTTGGCTTTTTAGTATGAGTTGAATATTATGTACAGGAAGATATGCTGTAGAGACAAGACTTACTTCTTTTATGCAAAAAGGAGAAGGAAAATACCGTGCCAAATCCCTGAGAAGTAAAGAACATCTGCTCAAAAATATGAGACAGAGAAATAATTTTACATTTAAAAGTTCTCTTTTCTTACATATAGCAATTTAAGTTAACTAGAGTTGGAACAGGGAGAATCTATTTCACAGCTTTTGTGGGAGAAAAAGCAGTAGGGGAGGTTGTTTAGATTCTTTCCTGTACTCTAGGAGATTATTCTACAAAATTTTGGTGACAGATCTTTTAACTGATTTCCAATTAGTTTTACTACGTTTTCTAAATGCATATGTGTTTTTTGTTACCAGTGTTACTTTAAGACAACAGACAATACATTAATATTTTTTACTAAAAGCATTAAATACATGATTCTGTTCTTAGCCTAAACCATGTAACCATATGCTGCTATAGTGCTGCATAATGGCACATCTTTTAATGCCAGCATTAGCAGGGAATTTTGTGAAGCTAACGCTATACTTGTCTTTGATCACTCCTGCTCTAGAAAAGTAGTTCCCATTTTGATCATAAGCTCACTCACAATGCTGCAGCCATTTAACTGCTTGCTAAGGTGACATATGGTAAGAAGAGAGTATCAATAAGGGTAGATGGATATATACGCAAATGCATATAGCAAGAATATGAATTTAAGGGAACAACACTAAACTGAGATTTGAAGTGGTGAAGAGAATTTTTTTTTTTAAATGGTGTAATATATTACAGTTAAAAGTTAGGTGACTTAACAAAACCTCTTTTCTTGACACAGGACACTGCTATGAGCAAGCTATGGTTCAAGCAAGATGACAAATTTTTTTTGCCAAAAGCTTGTCTCAACTTTGAATTTTTCAGGTATGGAATGTTAAGTATATCACATAAATTGCTCTCCAAAAGTTTCTTGTTTGTTGTGAATCTGCATTTCTGTGGCTAATCTTTCTTGCATGTATTGAGGCTTTAAAACATTTGTCCTTGCTTGGGAATATGCAGTAAGATACACGTAGCAGGAAGGATCTTGTAAGTTATGCAGTAGTTTAGTAGCAAGCGGTTTGAGGGGCTCCATCTATATTAACAGGAAAAGTTTATTTAAAAATACTTTTAAAACAAATTTTCTTCTGTGTATTATTTGCTATACCTGAAATATGCCTGCCAATAACATCTACTACATATTGCAATATACCTCTTTAAAAATGGTGTGTAATATTTTTAATTAATGACTAAATCTCAACTATTTTAAGATAACTTTTTTAAATAAAGTGCTATTCTGATAATAGTTTTAGGTTCAAATTCTAATTTCCGTACTGCAAGCCAGTATAAAATTCTAAGTGCTTAAAATTGTGGGATTTTATTTAACTGACACCAACAACTGATTTTTTTTTTGTTTTTTAGAAGAACACCGTCTGTATTATCAGTGAATGTGTGATTCTTGCCTCAAGATGCATGATAAAGTTCTGTAATGTTAATTCTGGTCTTGCATTATTTTCATCACAGGAAAATTATCTTTTTAAATTAACATGACAATGATGTGCCTTCTTTAGTGTCCCTTTCAAATAATGATTTCTAATTTTTGAATTAAAAATACTGCTATCTTTAGAGTGCAGCTATTTCTGTGCTGGACTACTGAAAGTGAAAATAATTTTAGGAACTCTACTCCTTTGGCCTAATTAAATGATTCAGTGATATTGCTGGAAAGGCTATTATGTGGGCTCTAATAGATGCTTATAGATGCACTGTTGAGTCCTTGTTTTGAGTGACCACTTGAAATTTTTCTCGGCAGAATTTTAGGGTTTTTTTTCAGAGAGTGTCAGATCTTGGGACTGGTGTTGGTACTAGTGGTGGAAAATAGGTTGCCTGGGCATTTCCTCTTTCTTTCTGCTTTTTGAAACCACAGGGCAAACATTACAATTGTTTCAACTTCAGTGTGTCAGGAAATGGAAGATCAAAATGGTAACTTCTCATCTCTTATTCAGAGAACAACAATTGCAATACTTTGCCTTCTTTGTTCATACCTGGTGGCTTTCCCGTGTACTATTTTTGGCCAAAATCCAGAATAGGATTTTATTGATGCACACCGAGTTTGTTATATAGTTGTGAGTTTGGCTTTTTTAAAATCAATTCCAAATGAACTATGGGTGATCCAGTCTCTCTACCAGTTTGTGAACGACTAAAAGATAATAATTGGTTTTATGTAGAGCACACAAAAGTGTAAGTATGTGTACAGATGCACAATATCATAGAAACACAGAATGGTTTGAGTTGGAAGGGACCTTTACTTTCATCTCAGTGAGCCCTTTTAAAAAGCCAGGAGTACTTGAGCTTTGCTGACTAATGTAATGGAATGATTTGCCTCTTTCCTCCTAGGAATGGTTACAGGTGGAAAGCTGGCTTTTTTCTTAGGCTTGGGGATGAGAGTTCTTTCCTTTTCTTTCAAAATAAGATGGTAATTGTATATGAACAGATATGAGGAGATTTTGACAATATTGGGTACATCATCTCCAAAGAAGTTGTAAGCAGGTTTGTCTGGTTTTGATACCTAAGAAAGATTCTTAGTGATTCTCTCTCTCTTTTGGGACTGGTCATGCTAATGGTCATTGGAGGAAATGGTGACATGTATAGTGTTTATTCATGAGACAATTAAATTACCCATAGCTCTTGTGGCCAAGTGTATTGGCGAATAAAGCTGTCTTAATAACATGGGTTTTTATAAAAAGTTTTAGCCTCAATTCTAGGTCAGAATATGATGGCTGTGCTGCCTTGTAGCAGATTACAAGAATTTGTTCATGCTGCAGACTGTTTCAGTAAGATAGAAAAAAATGAAGGATTTCTTCTGCCTGCAGCCCTGATCATCATGAATCATTGGAAGAATTCCTGACCGAGATGTTACAGCAGCAACTGCTGTGTAGATGAATTAAGAGGAAGTTGATGAGGGTGGTTTTGCCCTCAGACATACAAATCCAGTAGGAACAATCCAAGCATATGAACCTATATGTTCCAAAACTGAAAATCTTTACATGGGACAAGTCTTGCATTAAAGAAACACCACAGTAAAAACCTCTGACACAGGACTTATCCAGCCTAAAGAACGATGATAAGCTTTTACTTTTGTATGAATTATGACTTAAGAACTCAAGAAGCATCCTTTTTTAAAAGGAAGCAAAGTAAAACTGTAATGTGCTGTTGTTTTGAAAACTTTCTGAAGGTAGTTACAAAGTGTGCACTAGAAGCTTCCCAGGGTTTAGAGAGATGGATGTTAAAAATACAATGCTAATTATTTTTAACTGGATACTTCCTACCTTCCAGTTTAAGAAATATTTCAAGCAACTTGAGTTGCTCATAAGGTAACCTGGGATCAACACTTCAGCATTGATTCCAGCTATGTCAATTACAGTTCTGTTTAAAAGAGGAAAAATGAGACTTTCAGATTTTTTCAAATACACTATCAGTGATTGAGTTGCTTTGCTTCCTCAAGTCTCATCAAAAAAAGGTAAACTAGAAATAAGCATTTATTTACAAAGTTGTTACTAATAGAAGGCAACTCCCAGAACAGTGTTACAATAATTGTTTTCTGTTATTTTTCACTCGAAGGGTAATGATTTAGTATTCTTCATTAATTGCAGAACTCCCTGTCGGCCTTGCCAGCTGAATGAGTATACACAAGTTAAAACTGATATAGACATAGTAATCAGTCAGACTGATTAAGTCTCTATTCTAGTATCAAAATGGAAAAGAATATAATGAGTTTGGAGGAAGGCTTATGATAACATAGGGTTGACCTACATCTTGCTTTGAATTCAATCTTAATTTAAAAATTCAATATTAATTGGATTTGCATCATTGAGCATATTGAAACTGCTCAGTTTGGGAAATTCTCATTGTAGGGAGAGATGCAAATAGGAGAGAGTTTTGTTTGTTTGTTTTTGTTTGTGTGGGGTTTTTTTTTTTTTTAACTGACCTATTTGCTTGAGTAACGCAAGCCCAGAATAATTAACCCAGTGGTAGTAAAAAAGCATATCCTGGCCTAAGATTTCAGACTATAACAGGCCCTACTTCTCTAATAGATTTTTGGTTTTGTTTTTGTAAATCTCTTCCTATGCTTTGTTTCCTTAATCTAAAAGGAAGGAGAAATCAAGGCCTTACTAAAAACTACTAGGAATGTTTTTAACAATACCTTTGCAATGGATTTTAAAGTTATCAATGTGTGTGGTGGCGATGTGATATTTGTTTTACTACATTAATGTTGGTATACATGCATAGTATACACCATGCTATATAGGCATAAACATCTATAATATGGATATGACTGTTAGTGACTGCTTAGGGAAAATAAATGCAAGTGGCGTGGTTTTGAATTGTAAGCCATGTCCTGACAGCAAATTGTTTTAGGTACTGTCGATTACTTCTGTGAAATTGATAATGATTTTACATGCACTTCAGAAGCTTTAGAAATAAATATTCAATCATAGTACAAATAACTTGTCTTGACTTTGCAAATCTTTAAAGCACACAGATATTTAACAATTAGCGCAGTTGAAACATGGCTTGAGTCTTTGAGTTGCATTTCTCTTTTTGAGAAATTTGCAACACTATTGTATGTGATCAGATGCTTCTAATACAACAGTAGAGCTTGTATAGTTGTTGCCATTAAAAAGATAACACAAAAAATGACAGTGGTATGAAAATGGATATGCCAGACTTCTTTCCTGAGCTGAACTTAGCATGTACTGCATATTTTTCATACCACAAATTGCTAATATCTTAATTATTGTAGTAGAAACTACTTTGTTTTCTGACAGTGTAGAAGTATTAATTAAATTGATGTTCAGTACGATGGCTTTCATTTCAGTCTATTAAATTATGTCGGTTATTCAGGGTTATTAGTTTATTTTATTCTTGGTGAGTTCTTACTGTGCAGCAAAGTAAATTTAAGGTGTCTTGGTTTATAAGCACAAATAAGAGAGTATCTCTAGAATCTTCAATATATTTAGCCATCACTCAAACCATAAGCAAACTAAATCATTATTTTCAGGTATGTTCATATTTGGCTTCGAGTTAGGAATCCTTCATAAAGGGATCCGTCAGCATACTTGCAGTAAATGTTGTTTCCTTCAGATCAAACTTAAAAGGCCAAAAGAAACTGAGAAGTAATTTTAAACTGCCTATTTTACTTTCAACATTTTCTTCCAGCCCATTTGCTTACGTGGATCCCTTGCATTGTAACATGGCCTATTTGTACCTTGAGCTACTCAAAGACTCCCTCAACGAGTATGCATATGCAGCAGAACTAGCTGGCTTGAACTATGATCTCCAAAATACCATCTATGGGATGTATGTAAGTACCCATATCAAGGAAAAGCTTAGAGCCTTAAAACTACTTCCACTCATCAACATTTTTATATTGATTTGATGGAAGGACTTTCATTTAAAAGATGGGTCTAAGGCTGTTACTCCTTTTGATCTTGGTTATTAACCATCCTTTCTTTAATTTGAATTTTAAGTTGAATTTTGTTCAAAGTCTTCAACAATCTTTCCATTCATATTAAGCAAATTTTCTTCTTTATTTTTATATCATTCATGAAATCAATTAGTTGTAAGATTTGTTCCTCCATTTAAAAAAAGAAAAAAGCAACCCTAATCCAAGCTTACACGCCTTTTTCAGTTTGTCAGATATCTACTAAAAACTTTCTGACTGATGGGGTAGAAGACCCCTTTTTCATGCTATTAAATAAATGGTACACTTCAGCTTTCCTGTTCAAGAATACTGATCATGAGGCTGCATATACATACTCTTCAGTCATGTTTCTTCATCCATTACTTTGTCACTGCTTGAGGTATCAAAGCATTTCTTTTGTTTTTCTTTTTGTTAGTCGCTACATTTATGCTGATCCTCTCCATTGCAACATGACATACCTGTTTATCAGGTTATTGAAGGATGATTTAAAAGAGTATACATATGCAGCACGCCTCTCAGGTTTGATCTATGGCATTGCATCAGGAATGAATGCAATACTTGTAAGTAAAGAAAAAAACGCAGGAGGAAATGAAACAGCTTGGGAATTGTTGAGCTTGGAGAAAACATTTGACTTCTGCATTTCTAAATGAGATGGTTAATGGTTTTTTTCCTTGCATATATCTCATGAATTAAAGGCAAAGCAAAACTATATTTTAATCAGTACTGAGTGACATGTTTAAGATTGCAGTGTCGTGTGAACATGTGTGCAGTGCAATTGTTGCATTCTTGTTCACATTTTTACTTGCTTGCATGGTAATCCTGAAAGTACTATTGCTGGTTTCTATATAAAAAGAATTAACTTTTCTGTTGAATGAATCTCAACTTTATAGATTTTGCTATAATTCTCTAATTCTGCTGTAGTAAGCTGTGGAAATGGATTGTGCATGTGTTCATTAGAATGCAATGCTGGATATTTATAGCTTTTCCTTAGTGTTTGTTTTTATTATGTGTTTTATAATGTTTTAAATTGCTGAAAATACTTACTTGATAAAAACTGATATTATGATAAATCGTTATTTCTTACTCGGCTTCTCCTATGAGATTTATGATAGGAGATTTTAATAGTCTCTCTGGAAGTTCTGAAGCTTTTATTAACCATCATTTTATTCCAAAATGTGTCTTGAAATTTCCTGTAGAAGTACTGTTTTTGGAAGCATCTTAGTAAGAGAATATGCTGTATATTGTCTACATTTTCTATATGAAAGAGAGTGCTGCAATTTCTTTTTTTATCCAATGCAAATCTAATTTCCTGGTAGCCTTCACTTAACTTACTGGAAACATGGTTATCTATTCTCAGTTTCAAAGCTTACTGATGTTTCCATGGTCAGAGTGAATTCTTTTTTTTTTTTAAAAAAAAAAAAAGGAGTGGTATCTGTAATTTTCGTCACTTTTGGTCACAGTTTAGAAGTTTAGAGTTATTTTAAATATTAGCTGGTTTTTGTAGGGTCTTTATATTCTTGGACTGTATAGATTCTATTTTCGCGTATTAAAATCAATTTACTCCGTTTTAGTGTCAGGGAACTTCTAATATTCTTTCCTATATTGTGAGAAATTTTATAGTTAATAGGTGTAACTGTACAATGTTGATACTTTAAGCAGGACAGATGCTACACTGAAAACAATCACCCATGGTGACTTGAACAGTTTGGGTTCTTATGCTAATTTACGATATCAGCCTTTGTCATAAATCCATTTATGATAGCTTTTTAGTCAAATTCATGGTTCAGGTATGTTTCAGCAACTATAGAAGAAAAAAATCTTCCTGCTTGAAAGCAGGAGTTCACCTATATGTTAGTTTGTGTCGTAAAATTTAGTTTTATCCTTTAATTATTAAACTGCACAAATCCAATTAAATTCCTGTTTTGAGACACCAAATTTTTTAATTTTTTTCTCGTCCCCAAAAGGCCTTCTAATGCCTTTTTTCACTAGACAAACTTTCTGTAGCTTCATGCAATCAGATAGTCATTTTAACGTTTCTATGTTGGTTTTTTTTAAATGACCAAGTTTGTTTCATGTATACTTTCAAAAGTGTATGATCAGATCAATATCTCATTATGATTGTAGACTAACTACCTTGGTGTTTCAGCGTAGCACTATCCTGGTTATAAATTGTGCTGCTGTTGACAGTACCCCTTTTCTTGTAGTGCTCCTTACTTCCACTTACTTCAAATATTTTTTTGAGCAGTAAGATAAACATGGAACAAGGTGAAGTAAACTGGAGAGAATATTTAAGAAGGCTGTGAATCTAGATTTCATTACTAAAATGAGAAACTTAGAGTAAAACCATTTCAGTACTCCAAATGTACAGTTTATTGACGGGACTCAATTCTTGTAAACATTAAAAATCTGTATTCTGAGTACAATTTCCTTACATCAACATGAAATTACATTAATTCCCTGTACTCATAACTCCAGGGCAAATATGCAATATTATATTCGTCAGTTATCTTTTGATGGGTAAAGGGGTTTTGTTTCAGCATGAGTTAATGTTGAATAACATTGAAATTAGAGTAAGTGTTGAAAAGTGTATTGTTCGTTGAACTATACAAGACTTGGTAATTGTTTTGTTCTTTTATCTTCCACATTTAAAGCAAATTATGCGCTTTTTTCATAGCTTTCTGTAAAAGGTTATAATGACAAGCAACATATCTTGCTCAAGAAGATCATTGAGAAAATGGCTACTTTTGAGATTGATGAAAAACGATTTGAAATTATCAAGGAAGCGGTAAGCTACATAAGAAATTTATATTTTGGAGTAATTTAAAATTGAATGCATTGACTTGAAATGAAATCTGAGGACTGTTATCCGTGGAAAGACAGAGTGAAATTCTGCCTTGTTGGGACTGGTGAAGCTTTTTTCTGTTGTCTTTTTTGTGGGCATGAGTTCCCTGGAGTGTTTATGTTACATCCTTCAGTTAAAAATAACTGACCCTGGAATCTTCTTTCAGTCGGTCTTTCTTATGTTTGATCAAGGGGTTGCAACTTGCTTTGATAGGAGTAGAAATCTAAGAAGGGGGGTGGGGAGGATATCTTAACTTTATATCCTGTTTTACAATTTGGAAAGGCCCCAGTGGGATCTAGCCCTAAAAGAAGGGGTAGATCGATGAAGGGGGAAAAGAAGCATTGAAAGGTTTGCAACATTTCTTCTCCCTAGATGTGAAGAGGAGCTCTGCTCCTGGGCCAAGATCCTCTGGTACAAAAGTAACCAGCTGGTTAAGTACATGCTGACTTCTGGAAGTCTCACTTCCTAAATTTAATGACTGATCTATAGATATTGAATATGAATGATCTGCTTTGGATGATTTTATTTTAATTTGTTTCCCTGTTTGTCTTTACAGTTTGCTTGAACTTTGTCTCTGTTTTATGCATGTTTTGTCATTTTATAGACTTCCATTACATAGGCCTTTTGTGTTATGTAAAATAAGGACGAAATACAAAAAAGTCAAATCAGATGGGGAGACGGCAGTTTTTCTTCTCGTATCTGCACCTAACAGTTAAGGGTGATACCAGTTTCTGGCTTCTATTTGGAACAGATAGAAGGATGCATCCTCAGCAACTACATGCTCGCTGTTTCTCACTCATGTGCCCTGAAATGGGTTACTTTCCTCCTGTAATGGAAATAATCCCAGCTGGCCGAAACTGTTAGTTTGCACTTTCCAGTTCCTCTAGTAGGAGAAAAAGGTTTTGCTTATTTTGTAAAGATGCAGCTGGACTAGAAGGTGTTTGGAGAAGCTCACTGATTCTTCTCTCATACCTCTTTTGTTCAGGCAAAGAAGGCAAAGAGTTTTCCAGATGCTGCTGTATTTTTCTAACCAAGTCAGCCCAAGGAAGCAACTGGGAGAAAAATACGGTTTTCTATTAGCGCTGTTCCCCCACCCCACCCCTGGAGAGTCATCGCAGAATGTGTATTTCCTGAGTAGAGCAACTCGATCTAAATATTTATTTAGGTCTAACTGCAATAATTTAATTTCCAGTCATTAATTTTATGAAGAAGTTTGATTTCCTGCTCATTTCCACTATCTTAATGGGTACTGCTTAATCCATAGGCTGAGAAGCCCACTTTATTACTAAGGTAATTTAACACATTTTTTTAACAGGTCTAACAATCAAGAGAATGTTCTTGACAGTTGAAAGGTATCTTTTTGATGGTACACAAAGTTGAGAATACAAGGTTAATATTTTATGTTTAGAAATAGATTTCTACAATTTGAACTTAATTATTTTGTTCTAGTACATGAGATCGCTTAACAACTTCAGGGCTGAACAGCCTCACCAGCATGCAATGTATTATCTCCGACTCTTGATGACAGAAGTTGCTTGGACCAAAGATGAATTAAAAGAAGCTCTAGATGGTAATGTTCTACCAGTTTTAAACTTTATTATTTTTATTTTGTCTTATGGAAAATGTTAGTAAACTAATGAAGGTACCTGTTTTGAACTTTGCCCATTATTCAAGTGAAGCCCCTGCAGTGCCAGACGTGAGCTGATGCTGGTGGACGTTGATGCCTCTGCACTAGTCCTCCAGTTTCTAGGAAGTACAGTAGTTTAGGCAAAAGGCGTCAAATGGCAAAACTTGCAGGTAAAGTTCAGGCAAAACTTCAACAGCTTTGTGGGCATTAGCCTGGGTGTGGTGAATCCAATTCTTAACCAACACTGCTAAAATCATTTGGCTCTAGTTGACATCTTGCAGACACATTGGAGTGTATCTGCATTGTACTTCTCAATATGCATACTATTTTGGTTTTTCCTTTATTAGGGAATCCTAACTCCTGTTACTGTAGATAATAAAGAAAAAAGATATCATTTCTGTAGATAATAATGATAATAAAGAACATTGTGGTTCTTAACAAAGAGCAGGTGCCCCACTGTATTTGGAGGAAAAAGGAATTTCAAATTATGAGGTTTAATTGATTTTAGTAATAGCTGAAGAGCGCTTCCCTACCTGTATTGTACTGTGTTACACCAAAAGGCTATTACTGGGACAGTTTGCAAAATATCTTGTAATATCTTGTTGGAATACACGGAGACATTACTTTCAAGAAGAATATCTGGCTTTTGTATTTATTTGAGGGTGGTGGGCTCAGAATATGTACCCATAGTTGTCAAAGATTGACACATACCATACTGTTTGAAGTTGTGATGCTGAAAACCGCTTCGTTCAGATAGGCTCTATAGATACCCTGAGCCAGCTGCACAGGGTTGTGTGTTTTTTGTACAGAATTGCTCCAGGATAGAAATATAAATGTTTAGTTGTATAGTTACTTGAATGATTGCAGGTATCTCTGAAATTAGCAGTGGTGCCAGTGCTGCCTGTGAAGTCAATGACAAAACTAACGCTGTTTTTTCATGGCAGTGGGTTCAGCTATATGTAGGTCATTCCTTTTCTTAACAACTACTGAATTTTGAAAAAATACGAGATTTTCTGTTCTGTGTGTAAGCTGTCTTTATAAGATTAATGCTTCTGTATTCAGCATAAGAATGGGTAAAAATGGAATGCTGGAAAGGAATGCTGTCTACTTAATGCTGCTGGAAATCTACTTGAAATACAGGGAATTTATGCATGATTCTTTTTTTCCCCCTCTCTTTTCCTTTCTCACACTCAATGTGACCATAATCTTTTGCACTATTAATAACCAATTCTAGAGGCAAAAATGAAGATTAGGATTATACAACAATAAAAAGTTGATTTGGAGTCAGGGAAAAATGTGGAAATGAATTTTTTACTGGTGGTCAGTTACCTCTTTTAAGAGAGGCAAAGACTGATAAGCACAGTGTACGTTTTTCTAATACAAACCACAAATCTGTTAGATACGTGTGCATCCCCGACTGAATGAGTGACCTTATAATCTTGATTGCATTTGTCTTTTCAAAACTTTTTTAAAATACAAGAATATTGTTAGTTCTTATTTTAGTTGAGAAAATGACAAAATGAGAAATTAATAGATTTGGTGATACAGTGTGGGTATTCTTGTAGTGTCAGGGAATTAAGAATGGAGATGTTGACTTTGGAATGAACACCCCGTCCATTCAACCACCCTTCCTCTCTTATTCCATTGATTCTATATGTTAAAATATACTTTACATTATATATGAAAACTGCTTTACAAAGACAGGCTAGTATACAATGTGTGTCTATGTATACTCTGGAATATATTGCAAAAACATTTTTCTTGTGTATTGTTTGTTACAAAGATACTATCAAAACACCATATTTGAGTTGAGGTTCTTTTTTCAGTCTAGATGGTAAATGCACAGTGTGTTTCTCAAACATTATAAACATCATGCTGCTTGTTTAGTTAATAACTAAGGCTTTATCTTGGAACACCACCTGAATGATTGCAACTGTTTTCTCTGAAGAATGAATGTTTGTTTAGCATGATTGGAAGGCAGGCGCTTTTTTTCCTTTTCTTTTTGGAATCTGGGTCAGACGGTATGTGCATTCTAAGCGAAACAAACTATATGATGAGTGCTGCTATTTAGACCTGCATACTTTCCAGTGTTGCATTTTTAAGGAGATACTCGCTTTTTCATGATGATGAGTTTCTCCTCCTCTAAGAAATTCACCATATGTAATGATGAGTTAGGTACTTCTTAATGTAAAAATGCGTGTAATTGATCTAACTGTCCAAATATCTATTCTAGATGTCACTCTTCCCCGCCTCAAGGCCTTTATAGCTCAGCTGTTGTCACGGTTACACATTGAAGCTCTTCTCCATGGCAATATAACAAAACAGGTTGGTGTGATACTTTTGTCAATAAAACAATTTTTATTTAAAAGCAGCATAAAAAATGGAAGGCTAGTTTAATCTCCGCAGATCTTAAAGCAGTTTTGCCAAATGTGATTTCATAATTTGGCTTCGTACTTTTTTATATTTATGGGAGTATCATAGTGTCATTTTTTCCACTTTAGATATATTAGGCTAAGTGCTGCTCTTGTGTTGCTCTTGGAAATTTAATAAAAAACAACTTAGGATCTAAGTATTTTAAAGTCTATGTTGCATGTCATTACTGTGATTTGATCAAGCTGCATAAGGAATGATGTGCTGCAGATCCTGCTTTTCCATGTAAAAGTTTTAGGCTAACTAGCAAAGATTTAAGAATCCAAGATCCTCCCAAATGAAGTACTTTGCACAAAGCTAAACAGGAATGGTGGGCCATAAAAAAAATTAAGTGTCAGCTCTCAGTTTTTTGTGTCTTTTGCGGAATAAAACATTTGTTCTGTCTTCCATTAAAATAGTAATGGTTTGTATTTGCATAGGAAATCTAACCAAATATTTGAATATATGTGCCAATACAAAATGTAGTACCTTTCTTGTACATTTTTGCATTCTTTTTTTGTAGCACTGGTATAGCAGTATTTCTGTGTTATAGCAGCTCTGTGATACTTTACTAGCGGGAGATACTGTAGTCACTGCTAGTGACTGCTGAATGTGTGGAGAAGAAAGTTAACTAGTAAGGAGGGGAAAAATAAAAAGGTGAAGGAGCTAATAGCACTGGATGCACAAAGTTTTCTTTTTCAAGGATGTCTCTAAATGTTTTAAATTTATTTATTTTATAGAGTATTTTTCATGTGGAGAAACGTAAAAAATAGTCTCACTTTTTTCCTTCCTTATTTCTTACACGTTTACGTGAAAGTCAGTTCCTTCTGAAATATAACTGAATGACCAGATTTTTTTTAGATTTCCATGATGATGCAGTCATTGCAGAGAAATGCATTCTTCAGTTGATATAATGGGTGGCTATTGAAGAGTCCTATAGCTGAGAACAGGGGGGGATGTACTATTAGGCCCATAGCTGTGTAATGTTTACAAATGATCTGCAAACCCGCCTGAATAGATGCGGGTAGGAAAACTCCTGTTCTTCAGTGCCTGTGACGTGATCATCACTGAAAAAGCTCAGAAATTTTAAGCTGGATCTAACAGTTTTTTCCAACTTAAATGAAATAACAATTTATGTACTCTTGTGACACCTTTCAATACTGAAAAACGTCTTAGTGAATCTGTACTTTTTGAAAAATTAGACCTATCTTGCTGCTTAGAATTCCCATTTCTTCTTGAATTAATTTCGTTCTGATATTTGTTTTTTGCTTGTTCCTTTAATTTATTTGCTGCAAGTGGATGACTAGTAGACTAATCCTGTTCAGAACATCTGTTTGAACAGTCTTGTTGTAAATATTTTGTTTTAATATGGTAACTTGATTGGAAGAATATATGGAATTTTTTTCTAACCTTTCAAACTGTGTTTTGTTAGACCACAATCTTTTTGTCTTTGATATTGGGTGGGGTTTTTGGGAGGCATTGAGGGAAGTGTGTGTTTATTAAGTTTTCAGATGTTTGGCATGTTTTTGGTAAGATCACTTGTGAGTTTGTGGCAGCCAGAACTATTTTGTAGCAAGTTACTGTAATTTCCAGTGTGCAGGTTATAAGAACATATAATCCTTAACAGGTAAAGCTTTTGAAGTTAAATCCTGGAATGAAACTAATGTTTTGTTTTTTTTTTATTTTTCACTATTTATGATTTTTATTATTATTATTTTAATCCATCGAATAAAAGAAAGTATCTGGGCAATGAGTCCTGATACTACCAGCACATCAATGGAATGCATGTTTGAACTTAACCATTAATTTGTTTTCTTAAAATTCCGTCTGCTGAGATGTCATTTGCTTTGCAAATGTACATTGTAGATATTTTGTTTTCAAACCTTGAAAGATGAGTATGTCAAAGTGGTGAAGGGAAAAGAAAAAGACGTCTATTTAATTTCAGAAGCACTGGGGATGAGTAGTAGTTAAATGTGTAGACAAAATAAATGTAAAAACAAACCACAAACCCCTTGCCCCTAAAGTTCCCACCTTCCTCTCATCTACTCAGTTTCTGCTGTATTTTTATTAAATTACAATATCCCTACTTTCTATTCCTGATTTTTTTTTTTTTTTTCCTTTTCTCTCATAGCACCATCAATAATTGGAAAGTTCTTACCCAGCTGTTAGGTACAGAATAACTAACGATCGTTAAAAATCTTCTTATGTTTTCTCTTCCAGGCTGCATTAGGAATTATGCAGATGGTTGAGGACACTCTCATTGAGCATGCTCATACAAAGCCACTCCTTCCCAGTCAGCTAGTGAGATACAGAGAAGTACAACTTCCTGACAGTAAGTTAAATGATCTATTTACAGTTTTTTAACACACGTTAAATTGAGATTCTCTATTTGCTTGTGACATTTTAAGATTAGTTTTACTCTGTTGCTAGGAGTTTGTTTTGAAATCAGGCTTACTTCAAATTATTTTAAACTTTAAATTTAAAAATACAGTTTGGGTGTGGTTTTTGTTAATATGATTACAAGCTAGTTATCATCTTTCTGGTATACTTGAATTTGATTTCATTTTTAATCTGTGTATGTAAATTGGACTTCTGGGGGGTTGAAACTAGATGGTCTTTAAGGTCCCTTCCAACCCAAACCATTCAGTGACTCAGTCCTCATTTACTTGGTATGATGAATGGAAATAAGAGCTCCATCCCACGCTCTGCTATACTTATTATACACATTTGAATAAGCACCAGTCTTTGAGCACTTGAGTATTAATTGACCATTCATTGAAAGATTGTCCTAAGTGACTCTAGCTTTTTCAGAAAACTAAAAGCTCGTACACAAGTAACTTTGGGGTTTTTCCTAATATAAGTTCTTTTGGTCTTGTAGTCTTTGTATATGATTTTCCTTCTATTGTGCAAAAAAATCTTATATATAAGAAAGGAGGTTCAAGGAATTACTGGGAGTTATACAGGAGTGATGACATACGTAGCTATACAGCCAAAGAAGCCAATTACCCATAGCTGATCATCAGCCTGTAGAAGCTACCGTATACCAAGGAAGCTATTGGTATTAAATGCTGAATTATTTTTAATGTTCATAAATGTTTCTGAGAAATTGTCTTTAGAAACTGTTTACACGGTAGAGGCAATGCAGAATTCCACTCCAGTTCCAAAAATACTTGTTTGAGGAGAAGCAGCCAGTTTCAATTTATTTGCTGATGTGCTCAAGCTATGACATTTTGATGTGTTAAAATAATCTTTTCTTTACTTGTTTCATGAATAGTATGCTGTTAGTGGAAATTCTGCTTTAACAGTCCTGAACCATTTATTATAATTCCATTCCAGAAGTGATAGACCATTATCTTTTTAATTGTGGACAATAAGAATGTATGTTTTTGTGAACTTAAATGTGTTAACTTTGTCTTCTAGGAGGTTGGTTTGTGTATCAGCAGAGAAATGAAGTTCATAACAACTGTGGCATTGAAATATATTACCAGACAGACATGCAGAGCACTTCTGAGAATATGTTTTTGGAGCTCTTTTGTCAAATTATCTCAGAACCCTGCTTCAATACCCTGCGCACCAAGGAACAATTAGGTAAGTTTTCCCATAGTGATTATGTGTCTGTATACATACATGCATGCATACTTGCACACTTATATGAGACATGATGAGGTGTTCTTTCCCTGCTTAGTGAATGCCATTTAAAGGGCCCTTGGTAAACGTAAATCATTTTAACTGCTGATGACTCAAAGGAATGTTACTATGCGTAGACTCTAAATTGAGAAGAAGCAAGCGTAATTTTGAAGATAAGTCTGAAATGTCTGAAACCAACTCTGGCTTAAAAAAAAAGTTTGATTGCTGTACAGAATGTAGAATTTTTACCAGAAGGAGATTAGATCAGTTTCCTAAATTTTAGATCTTCTTAAAGAATCAGTAGTAGTTTGGTCTTTTCTCCTTGTGATCCTACTTCCAGGTGCACTTGATGATTCACAAGCCCTGTCTTAGGAGTACTGCTGTACGGGTAATGGTAAGCTGCCATGTTGGTGAAGACCTAAATGCATTTCAGGCTTTTTAAGAACACAGCTGTTCACCAATAAGTACAAATAACTGTTACCTGAACCAGTAAGACTGAGAACTGGCAAGGTTATTTCAAACAGGATAACAAGGAGAGACAGAGACTTTGCATGACAGTTTGCATGATTGAAGTACTGTTAGGAGGAGTACAGTTTTTCCAAAGATGAGAGGCAGAGGAATGTGTCGGTGTGATGGCTATGAACTACCAGGGAGATTGGACAAGATGAGCCTTCTTGTGAGCAACTAGCAGAATCAGCCATACCATATTCATCATAGGGATTTTGACTATCTAGGTATCTGCTGAAAATAGGGCAGGACCCAGGAGATGTAGCAGGTTTTTGGAATGTGCTGGTGGCAGGTTTGGTATAGAAGTTGGAGGTAACAGCTAAAGAGGAGGGGGGGAACCAGTGAGGAAGAATTGTGTGAGTGTGTCCAGCACTGTGTAACTGCCAAATGATAGAGTTCACAAGACTTAGGAGGGAAGACAGTAGAAATATCAGCGAAATTCAATATACTTCATGGGGTTGTTAATAAGATTTCTGAGAAAGCTGAGGGGAAAAAAAAAGTTCAGGAGTTAGCAGTTTGCTGAACAGTAGAAGTAATAACAAGAACTCACTCAATAAATGCTTTAGCAATAAAAGAAGAAGAGAAAAGTTGTCAATGGTGGGAAAAAAAAGTCAAAATGTTTTAGGATGGCTTTGTTACAACAACAATGCTGTTGTTCACTTAAAATGTCAACTGTGACCAGATGATTTCCAAAATGAATACTGGTAACCAAAGTCCAGGCCTTATCTTTGAACAGGAAAATAGCGGATTAAAAGTTGTTCAGGTAAATTAGAAGCTTTTAAAGAGTTCAGGCATGATGAGCTCTACGTTACATTAAAAAAACCCCAAAATTACGAAATCCTGGAATTAGAAGTCTTATAACTGAGAATTTGTGGGTGATAGATGAGGTACTGGAAAAATAAACATGGATAAATGCTATATATTTCCTTAAAGGAAAGAAAAGAGCAGGGAAGTTACAGATCAGTCAGCTTAATTCTAATTCCTGTAAAATATGGAATAAGTTATCAAACCGACTGTAAATTCGTAGAAGGTAACTGAAAGACTTACTGGACAAACTCATGTCAAACTAACCTAACTTTTTTTTGTAGAAACAGAATTTGGCTGTATGGATGAAAGTGGTGATGTCACATGTCTCTTCTTGATAGTATGAAAGGCACATAACATTCTCAGACAAGCTAGAGAAAGCACCTAGGTGGAAATGCTACACCTTTGGGTGCAAGACTGTGGGAAGTCATGACTGGAGAATAGATTAGTTCATTTGAAAAATGGTGTTCTACGGCGCTTTATTGTGACCCAATGCTATTTAGTATTTTCATCAAAACTCTGGACAATAGAAAAGTGAATATATATAGTAAATCTTCAGATAATACCAAGCTAGGAGAGGCTGCAAGTGTGTGGGAAGGTAGAATTAGAATTCAAAATTAGTTTGACATTTTAGAAACATGACTTGAATGAAGATGAGATGCAATTTGGTAGGAACAGTTTGGCAGGAATAATCAATGGCACAGATACAAGCTAGGAAGCAACTGTCTAGGTAGCAGTTATGTAGAAAACAATCTGCAGATTACAGGGGATCAGAAGTAGAACATAAATCAGTGTCATGCTGCTGTATAAAACACTGGGATATATAAATGGGAGCTTCCAGGATGCACACACAATAATACTCCTATGTTGTTCAGGTAAGGTCTTTGAAATACTGTACCCAGTTTTGACATGAGCATTAAAGAATGATTAGAGAGCTATAAAACAACATTTAAAAGACTGAAATGTGACAGACTTCTTATTAAAAGAGGGGGGGAAAGACTGAAGAAAGACTTAGTTGTTCAGATAAGCAAAAGCTGCAACAAAAAGGGAGTAATATTTTCTTTGTATCTAATTGATCAGATGAGAAATAGTGGCCTTATATTGCTGCAAAAAGAATTCAGATTAGATGTTATGAAAAAATACTAAGTTCCTAATGTTGAGTCTAATGAAGCACTAGAGTACAGCTTAATTTCTGGTTACCTAATCCTGATGACAGAATTCCTTTTGTTCTGTCTTGGTCTGCCATATCCCTCCTCGAACTGATATTTACCTCAGTGAAATAAAGATGTTTTAAAAAAAATACAGTGGCATATTTTGAAAACCTGCATTGTTTCATTTATAATACAGAATTAAACTTAGCATAAAATTGCATTCCTGTCAAACATGCCATGTTTGGCAAACTTAATGCTGGAACAAGGGATTTCTTTTAATTTGTCACTATTCTTTCTTTTCCAAGGTTACATTGTGTTCAGTGGTCCACGTCGAGCAAATGGCATACAAGGACTGCGATTTATTATCCAATCTGAAAAGCCACCGCACTATTTAGAAAGCAGAGTTGAAGCATTCTTAAAAACTATGGAGAAATGCATAGAAGATATGACAGAAGAGGCCTTCCAAAAACACATCCAAGCTTTAGCAATCCGTCGTCTAGACAAACCAAAGAAGCTGTCTGCAGAATGTGCTAAATACTGGGGAGAAATCATTTCCCAGCAGTATAACTTTGACAGAGGTAAGACAAATTATAATTCCTTTAAAACTGAACACTGTAGTTTGGCTACACTTGTGACTGTTGAGTGTCATATTCATTTGGGAGAAACTTAAACTTTTACATATCCTGTGTGCGATTTAATTTTGGGGTATTTCGTTGGTTTGGTTTGGTTCTGTGTTTGTTTTTTTGTTGTTGTTGTTGGGGTTTTTTTGAGATTTGTGTCCTGTAAATTATATTTCTTCCTTTTGCCCTGAGAAAATACCTTATTTGTGAAGCCTGTGCTCTCACTGCTGCGGGGGCTGTTAGTAATTGAGGATAAATGTGTTCCCTGATGTTCGCCATGTGATGGGGATTAGTGAGCGCTTCGTTGACCTTCCATTCTTTCCCTTAAGGCTCAGTGAGACATACAGTAGGTCAAGGATTGGAAGTGGTTTGAATGCAAATGTTGATGCCGCATAAACTCAAATTTCTTTCTGTGATGTTCAGATGTCTGTATTACATGTGTACCTAATACTTGATTGAGATGCATTCAGATACACTTTGACATTCCTGACAGTGCACACATTTATATGAACCCTATTCCTCTTCCCATTGCGCAGTTCTTTTGAGGGAACAATAGCAGAGGCAACAGCAGCAGCTATCTTAACTAACATGTGACCTGTCTCAGCTTAGAGTAGGCTTCAGGAATTTTTTTGGTTTTTCGTCCATGATACTCTGAAGATTATAAGCTTGTAGAAGACGAACTGAGATCCAACTTCTACTGTTATTACTAAAAATGGACTGACAGTTACTTACATTGTGATACTACATAGTATAAATTGTATTTTTCCCTTTTTCATCATTGTTTTGAAGATTCTTAATCCAAAATACTGAGGTGTATTAGTAATATAGTTTCTACCATTAAAAAAAAAACCAACCCCAAAAAACCCCACCATAACAAAACCAAAACCCACAGAGTTTTAGGTACAGGTCAGCTTTTTCTCACATTTTCATCTCTTGACTATTCTTCACAGCTATAATTTTCCATCTTCCATGCATAATACACTTCCTACATAAAACTCACTCCGTATCCTGTGATTTCTCTTCTGCTTTAAATTCACAGTATTTGCCTTCCACAATAGCAAATACAGTCTTTTTAGTCAACAACAACTAACTGAACTGTTTTACTAGTGAAGAATTTTGAATTGTCATGTAGCTTGATCTTGAGAGAATGAGAGCTACTGACAGGGTTTTATACCTGAGTATAGGGAGTGGTGTGGAAACTTAACCCTTCAAGTGCTTTTTTTGTGTCTGATGAAACAGTTTAATTTTTCTCTGCCTTAAGTGTTTTTGTTTTTGTCATACTTGGATCTATATTACCTCTCTGGAATTTCTTACTGCTAGCTGTAGCCATGTCTTTCATATCTAAATCCCAGTCAACTTACTATTTTCCTTGACTTTCATATATTTAATTCCCCTCTATCCACTAGTAATTTTATTTCATTAATGATTCTAATATGACTAGAATTGTCAAAATCAGAAATTCATATTCCAGCCTTAAGAAGTGAAAAGTTTTTTTTCTTCAGGTTTTTACATTTTACTGTTAATTTAATCTTTACTTAATTCAAAAATTTTCTCCTAAATGTTATCTAATTTTCCAAACTGTTTTGTTGAGGTTTTTTTATTTCCTCCATGTAGAACTTCATATTAATTACAGCCTGCCTCACAGATTTGTTAGCTGCATATTTGTTCTCTTGCACTCATTTCTTTCTTGACCTTCCTGCTAATCCTGAGAAAAGCAAACATGCCTACAGCAAAAAACATTCTTGTTTATGCAGTAATGATATTACATGATTAGTTCATTACAGTTTAATTTATATGAAGTGATGTAGCTACTGAGACACATTGTCCCCAGATATCTTAAAGGTGATCATTCCTTAACAGGTATGATGTATGCACCGTTCCTTACATTTATTTAAAAGTACATCCTGCCAAAGTACATCCTACCATCCTGTTTCCTAACTGTGAATAAAAGCCATTTATAATCAGACTGCATTAGAAATGTGTAACACTGATTTGAAGATAATATAGAGCAGTAGGCATATCTTTTTAACTACTGAATAACATACAGTGCAATCAAACATGCATTTTTTTTTAGTAAGTCCAGTATAATTTTCTGCCAGGCTTCCGATGACACTTTTAGTGATGCAAGTATTAGCTTGAAAGTTAACAATGAAAAGCATACCATTTGCAGTCAATTAAGCATCTGAATTTGAAAGAAATATGCTTTGAATAAGTAGTGTGCTAATAACCAGCTGTGATTTGCAGACTTGTTCTCATTTTTACTATTGTTGTTCAGATAATATTGAAGTGGCTTATCTAAAGACCCTGAACAAGGATGATATTATACAGTTCTACAAGGTAAGTTAGTCATGTACTTAAAATGTTATTTGGAAAGAGTTGTAGATATAACTGGATTTTATTTGTGTGAACTATGAAAGCATATACTTATGCCTGTTTTAGGTAGATGGTATGATTGATGCAGATACCTTAATAATAATTTTGTTTCCTGAATCTTACTTAGTTTAATGGCAACTAGCATACTGTAAAAATTGTGGAGAAGGATTGGGTTTTTGTTGTGGTGGTTTTTGTTTTGCACCTTACCAGCTCGTATTCTCCTCTTGTCTCATATATCCTTTCTTTATGAATAAAAAAATGTGCTGCTTTATGACTTAGTGACCAAGCTTGGCCAAAATTGCAAATTTGTTCTTTCATTTTTTTCTTCAACCAGTAAATGATTCAGCTTATTTTGCTTGCATGAATTGTGAATGAAACAGATATTTTTAAGCTTTTTTCACTGTAAATCAACACTTTTTTTTTCCTTCCTCTCATAATTAGGCAGAGCAAAGGAACAGCATAGTGATGCAGTAATTGTACATTGCAACTCAAGGTGAAGTTGCGAGATAGATATCTAATATAAGCAATTGAAATACTAGGGAGGTTATGTGTCCGTGTCCGCCCCCAATAAATTGGGCCTCATTCTTTCTGTTTTGTAACAAATTTCATAGTCGACAATAATTCACTATATTGCAAAGTCTACATATTGGTTTATTACTTATGGAGCAACTGATAGCTAAGGGATTACTTTGAAAAATAATGCACACATATGTCGTCTTATTGGATGGAACTTATTATTGGATGGAAAAATTTCTGCCCATGAAGAAGCATGGGGGTGTGTGTATCTGTGTGTTCTTTTTTGCCTCTCTTGACCGGGGCGGGGGCTAATGTCTTTCAAAATGGTTTCTCTTCTGTACTCTGTCTTACTGTTTCCACTATCCCAAGGTCATTTTTACATTACCGTCTATTTTTATGAGATTTAGTCTTACTGCTTAAAACTGGTTCTTATTTACATGGCACAGTGAACACTAACATCTTTGTTTTGTTGGTTTTGTTTGTTTTGTTTTGTTTTGTTTTTAATAGTATGATAGCATGGGTGAAGATATGCAGCAAATACAAACCTAGTAAATGGAACTTCAGTAGCTGTTGTTTAATAAAGGATAACTTGAACAAGTACCCACATTCTGGTTTTGTAGGAATGTATACTATTTTTGTTACACTAATGCTTAATGCATGTTTATCCAGTATTCCAGAGCAGAAATAACTGCCTAGATTGGTGAGCAAGTCCAGCTAAATTTAATAATTGTGTTCAGGGTGATGTGCTTCCAAAAGGCTACGAGGGATTGAAAATTCTGCAGAGATTTTCGGTTGCATTCCTGATACTATGATAGTTAATGGCTGAATTCCTATTACTTCCAGCTTTTCTGAATCCTAAACAGTACCTGAGTTTCTTAACTTGATTGTAAAATAATTCAAAGTACTGTGTGGATTACTTCTAATAATATTTGAAGGGATATCCCAGATTTATCCCTCATTTTAATGTGCAAATTAAAATGTAAATGCTCTAATTCTTTTACTGTTTTATAAATATAATGTCTGAGTGATACTTCCCACACCTGAAGGACTTGATTATTTTTACCGTAGGTGCTGTTAGCAATAGATGCTCCCAGAAGACACAAGGTATCAGTACATGTCCTTGCAAGGGAAATGGATTCCTGTAAGTATTGTGATAAATATAGTATTCAGTCAATTCCTGTTCAAGCAAGTCATAGTTAGACAGCCATGTTATATGATACAAATACACTATAAGAAAAACTCAGCTCTAGAGATTGTATACCTTTCAGAGGAAAAAGTATTTATTTTTATAGGTTTTCTTCACATGGGTGTTTAAAATTTTCTGATTGATATTTGTGACCAAGTTCTTCAGCTGTCTGAAGTATATTGATATTAAAACAATGTATCTTAAAATAGCACTTCTTTTTTCAAGAGGATGTTTTAAAACAAACATAAAACTCTGTAATAGTCCTACAGGGAAAAACAAAATTAGGATTTGCAGTTATCAATACAATGTGATGTTTGTTTTTTTTTCCCTGACAAGCAATGAATGTCTACAGTTTGATTCAAGCACTCTCAAAGGGAAAAAAACCAACCAAACAAAAAACCCCCCAAACAGCAAGCAAACAAACAAATGAAAACCCTCTGAGAAAGTCAAAGTTTATTTAGGTTTTATTTTCAAATAATGTAGATTGGCTGTGCATTGTAAACTGTGTTGTTCCATTTTAGAGTACAAGAAGGAAAAGGTTAAAAGTGTTTCTGGTTAATATAAATAAACTGAGAAGAAAAACTTCTGTGTTGTTTCATGCGGGTTTTTCACCAGTTTGTAGTGGACTTAAACTCCAACATGTAACTGGTTGCAAAATCAAGAATATTAAAGGCTTGTCTGTAGAACGGAAAGAAACAGATAGCTGTGTGCCTGTCATGAAACTCCTTCCAGTCTCAGAATGATTGATTTTTATGTACTGTGGAAACTAACTCTGCAGCTGAGTAAGGAAGACTTGCTTCAAAGCCTCTTTCCAGTTTTCGTGACCAATCATTGTGCAATAGAAATAGCTCAAATACTTTTTCTATCTATAAAAAACTTTTAAAAGTGTAGTAACTACATTGCCAGAATGGTTTAGTGCTTGCTTGGAATTGCATCTTCCCAAGACAAGGGTGAGTGTGAGAGAGAACCTAACAAGTGGTTGTTCTTACAGAGTTTATAGTGAGGTATTCTCTCCACATACTGCCCAGTCCTAAACCATTTAATCTGGCATGCGGCTTGTCTTCTGCCATGAAAGAGAAATTGGGACTTTAATGCATTTTCTGTGAGTCCATATGATCATTCTGCCAAGTTCAGGTGCCCATCCTCTAGAGAGTAACACGAAGGAGGAAGGCTAAAAAGCTTCCCAGAGAGAACCTTCCTCCTGGGGGCAGACACATCATTTACTCTGAGGGTGGAAAAGAATCAGAAGCAGTAGAGTAGAGATCTGGGATTTTAGGAGAGGGAAGCACTTGAACTCCCAGGGTGAAGGTTAGGGTTGAAATTTGAATATGGAGGTAGAGGGAGGTTTAAGGAATCTAAGACTAGAAATTCTTATGCACAAGTGGATTGGATGCAGGAAGAAGTTTGGGGGAGACTGGAGTAGGGCATGCATGGGGACAGGCAGGGAAGACTTCTGTCCAGAATTTTGGTACATGGAGTAACCTCCATGCCTCCATAGGCATGTCCTTACTAAAAGATGTGCTGTTGTTGCATTGCTCTTGTTGCATATACCACTGGCATTTACTACTGTTCTCATCATTTGTCCTGAAAAAAGAGTTTTAAGTATTCATTGATCAGTAGATGAGCAATTTTTATTTCTACATTCTCTTTATGTGTAAGTAAAATGAATAAAAGCCACTGCCCCAGCACATGTTCTCAAGTCAAATAATGTATTAAGCTCTTTGTGTTTCTAAAGATAGCCATGGAGTATAAAAGCAAAATGTTCAGAAAATCTTATTTAGAGATACTTTAAAATTAATAACCTGTGCTTTATATAGATACCTGTCTTATATGAGAAAACAGTTTATTATGTAAAAGGTTCTGATTAAAGTATGGTCCTGAATTAATTTTGATGATGTTAAATAGGCCCTGTTGTTGGAGAATTTCCATGCCAGAATGATGTGAACCTGGCACCAGCACCACCACTGCCACAGGTAAAAAGAAACAGCACACAAAAAATCCCAGGCTGTATTCTTAGTATGGAAGTTTAGTAGCAATAAATACAAGTTTAGAGGGAGAAACAAACTTCTTGAAATTCATGTTGTTGTGGGGCTGATATTTCAGCTCTTTTCCACATACATTGTCATCCTCAATAATAACAGAGGTTTTTCCTGGTTTTTTTTCTTTTGTCTTTTTAATAGTCTGTCCTGTTACCTCTGTTCTTTCTATACCATTGAAATGAAAGCTAATGGTAGTAGTTAACTCTACTGAGTATCTACACTGTGGAGTAAATACAGATTATTATGGTCTGAAAATACTGATTGTATATGATACATCATATGATGTATCAAGTGTTAAAAGTACATACGCATCAACAAATTTATCATCTTTGGTTAAAAAAAAAAAAACAAACAACAAAACACCACCACCACCACAACCAACTATCTGGTCAGTATCGTAAAGCCTAAAATATTAGTGCACGTTCCTGTCAGTATGTAACCTGTGACAGAAGCAATTTGACAAATTATGTTCATACAAGTATTACATATTTCACTGTGTGGTTAGATCTGATAGCGCTGGGCCCTTACTGGACCTTAAATGAATTTTCTTGAGGAAGGAGGGTAATGTTTATCTCAACAGATAGTTAACTTTTTACAATGTGCTGGTAGATCTGTGTTCTTGTTCAGTCCTCTATAGGTGAAATAATCACCATGGGTGGAAACTTCTGTATGAATTATATGTGCATATATTAGGCATTATGACTGAAATATTAAAAAGTTACTTTGTTACTACAACTGAAAATAATAGATCATTGAATTGCTATTGGTTTTATGATCTTACCTCTGATACTCAAAGGATAGGTGGGATGTTCTGAAGTAGTATTTGTAAATGAAAAGACAAGCTCTGCATTTACTAAAGTTCCTGCTGTTATTAGTAACACAATTACTGCATTATAGCTGTTGTTTTAAATTATCTAGAGTAAATATGAAACAGTTTATTTCATAAGAAATAACACTGTATTTCCGGGGATCCTGTAATAATGACGTGTGAATCACCAGTACTGTAGAAAAGAGCAAGAAAGATGTGTTTATGTGTAGCTGTAGCAAAACTTAAAATGAAAAGCGAGGAATTTCTCACTCTTCTGATCAAAGATACTGAGCAGACTTTTTCTTGCGTACGCTTCTTTGCAGCCAAGTGTGATTGAAAATATGACAGAATTCAAGCGCAGTCTGCCA
>NW_009593836.1:65707-74811 GCF_000690535.1 Cariama cristata
GGTGAAACCACATATCAATTTCATGGCTGCAAAACTGTGAAGAACCCAAATGGATGAAGATGATCATTGCTGACATGGTTTCAGGGAACTTCATGATGAACAAAATGATCAAAGATCATTAGGATAAATGGTTCTGTCCGTTATGAAAGTCCCAAATTCCTTCTTGGTTCATTTGACATTAGCTGTGTGTTAGGGATAGAGAGTATATAAAAATCAGTTGTGGTCATGTGTCATTTATATTACAGACAACCTGTTGGAAACCAAAATCAACGGAAACAATAATAATAAAAAAACTTGTAGATGCAGTATATTTTTAAAATAGTATATCCCTTCAAATTTTCATTTTGATAAAATAACCCTCCAGAACAAACAAAATTGCTTGAAATATCCTTCTTACTCCTGAAAAACGCAGTTTAGTATCCCCAATACTTATCTTATTGGGGCTGGAGGGGGTGAGAAAAGTAGGTCCTTTTTGGGATGAGGTCGACTATTTTTCTTAAAAATAGAGACTTTCACATTTTTTGAGGTGATGTGTTGAATGATACTTTTTTAATTGATCCTTAATGCAACCAACATGTTTTCTATTTAAGTTTTATGAAGACCAGTGCTGGGGGGGGAAGGAAATCTGACAAGACAGTAGTTAAGTGAGAGAATTGTCTTAATGAGAATAATTGAAGATATGGGCATGATTTTAATCTTTCTATACAAATTTGGGGACATTTTATATTAAAACTAGTAAAATGCTGGAAACACTTTAATAGTGCATCTTATTTTTGTTATCAAAAGTGTTGTCCCAGTCTCTTGTTCCTGTCAACATCCTGTTCAGTGTTTCAGTGTTACTGTGAATTGTTTCCATTTGGTATATAAAATACTTTATTTGGTGTCATTTTTTGTTTTCAGTTGCGCATGTACTGACGGAGATGATGCCTCATTTGTTACGTTAGGTCTCAGTCCAGCAAAGTACTTACTAGTGCAAATAAATTTAAGCACGTGTTAGTTCTTGACTCAAGAACAGGTGAATGTCCAATATGGGCCCTGTAATGACTCAGATACGTCATTGTTCTGATACATCTGTGTGGGTCCTTCTTGTCCTTCAGGAAGGCATTTGGGACAGTGCAGTACAGGGTTAGCGGTACTGCTATAGCACACGGTGCAGTTCAGGTCCTGCTGCTTTTAAGAAGGCTGCACAAAACCCAGAAGTATCAAGAATTATGCTCAAATACTATGTGTATATATATTCCATATTTAGTAAAATGGTAAAACAGTTATATGGTGTCTAATCTTCACCAAGTTTACTGACTTGCAGGGTGGTCTTGTGCTTTGGACAGCCCCCAAACAGAAAAAGGTAAGGGAGCATCTTACTAAGTTTTCCTACCTGTTTAATGCATAAAATTGATTGTAATTATTCAGACAGGATAGAGTATGCAAAGCACTGAAGAATCAAATTCTGCTCATCAGGGGTGTTACTGAGAGTTTGCTTCTTATTAAGAGAACCTGAAACTAAGACCCTGATGTGACACTCATGTTGTCATACGTCAGAATCCTGCTATATTCGATAGGGCTGTTCTTGTCATTGAATCAATGTTCTTTCTTACACTGGCTCCGAAGCAAAATTAAATGAATGCTTGACAGGGTAAAGGCCTTAAGTGGTGTTTATCTGAGTGTCTCTTCTAATTGAATAAATACAGTGTATTTAAAAGTTGTTTTAAAGGTTAACAGTACATGTTTCAACATCTTTTTAATAAATTTGATGATAGTTTCTGATGTAACCTGTTGCCAAGGAAGGCCACTAGCATTTTTTTGTAGGCTGAAGAGAAAAAATATTAAACATAGTATAAGCAAAAACAGTGAAGGTGTCTGTTCACCACATTTTTCATGGATCTTTCACGTAAAATGGGCTTTTTACCCTCTTGCATTTCACTTTTGTTTATAGTTTTCCTTTAGTAAAAGTATTTGTATTATATATTAAAAGTTTTGACAACATATTATAAAAATATATATTTTGGGATTTAGTATTTAAACATACCACTCTTACAGTGAATAAAATGAAATGGCTTCTATCGTGTGTAAAAATAAATAGAGAGATATATATTCATGGAAGTACTATCAACTCTAATTTTAACAAATTCTATAAATGAATTGGAATAGCAGTGTATTTACCACAAGCTCAGAGGAAAAAATGTAGAATTTCAAAGTTCTGTGACTGAATGTGGAAGCTCGTGTAGTTTTCCAGCAACTCTTAATTGCATTTAAGTGTTCTCCAGCATTTTACAGTTTCTGAGTTTGATACAGCAGAAAATTTTGATAAACTCAGGCATACTAATGGATTCATTTTAATGGATCCAAAGCTGCAGTGACTACAAGCAATAAAAAACTACCTAGAATACACTGTAATTCAATTTTAGTGCTTGTTAATTAGTTTATGTAAGAAACCATAAATTATTATTACATAACTGTAACTTTTGCAAGTGCTATTTTAAGCAGTTGATGTGGAATTGGGTGCATGTGACACAGCCAGTATGACAGAGTGCTAGAGTTATTCTGTTTACAATAAACAATCTGAATTTAATGTTTGGAGTTCTTAATTTGTTTCATTTTAACTTTTTGCATACTGGTAATGTTACATCTATCAGTCTGTGCATGTTTTTTATTGTACGTTAACTGTGATTTTCTGCTATCTAGTTGCTTGGACT
Source organism: Cariama cristata (assembly GCF_000690535.1). Lineage (NCBI taxonomy): Eukaryota > Metazoa > Chordata > Aves > Cariamiformes > Cariamidae > Cariama > Cariama cristata. The sequence continues at coordinate 68,401 of NW_009593836.1, forward strand.
AGTTAGGCTGAATAGCATTGCTGGAGAAGTGTTCCCAGTCACTTTAGGGAAGTTTCAGAGGACTTCCCCACGTGGCATCCCACACCTCTTAGGTAGATCCACCTCTGTCGCTCTCTTGAGTGTATGAAAACTTAATAACATAAAGGTAGAAACATTTGCACAAGACAGGATTTTAATTCTCAAATCTGAAACTGTAAATTGAGAGCATCGCTGCAGCCAGACTGAATTCTGCCTAGTGCAGCTTTACAGCGTTGCTTTTGAGAAATTATTTTCCCCGGTGATTTTCTTTGTTTTATGCACAGCAGAAGATTACGTTTTGAATGGTTAGGAGTAAGTGTGATTGCTAGAACAGTAAATAGTCCTGAATTCTGACAGCATAAAGATACAAGTCAGCAGGCACTTCTGCTGTTCTAATGGAGCTCCTTGAAGTAATACCTGGCAGTTAGCAAGATTAAGAGACAGGTTTTGTCCTTGGCATTGGGAAGAGTGGTTGGTACTCTCGGCAGAGAAATAAAATGCCTGCAGCCTACCTGGGAAATTACTTGTCCCCAATGTCAGGGCTCTGTTTCTCCACTCCCAGTTGTTAGGAATTGGTGTAAATCTTGACTCATTGGCTTTATTGTCCTTTGCAAAAAATCAAGCTATCCAAATTTACTTCGTCTATTATGGTTAGCCATAAAAAGTGCTTGAGCTTTTTTGGAATATTGTTTAAGCGCTTGGATGTGAACAACCCTTATTGATAATCTGTTCTACAGTGTAATCATAATGTGTGGAGAAAGCATTACACACATTTTTAACTTCATTATTTTCTAGCTCTTGTTTTAACACAAGGTCAGCAGAATTTTAGTCTGCCTGCTCTCTGCCATTTAGCTGGTTAATATGCTTTTGCTCTGGGTCCACTCTAAAGTGAAAATTGTTATCTTCATCGTTTTTTTCCATATTTCTTCAATAGCTGACCATTGAACTGATACGGTCATCTACAATGACACCTGGTCCTTCCCTTGAGCTGATACCTAATTTGATATTAAAATCCAAGTCTGAAATACTTTGTTTTCAAGTCAGTTTTTAATATTGTTGCTGCATGCTTCACAATACAAGGCACCTCTGTGCTATTTCAAAGGCAGAAGAGATCAGAAACTGAGGCACCTTTCTTAACTTTCATGTAATTTCAAAAGAAGCCTGGCCTATGTAGATTCTGCTGAAAGGCTTTTATTTGAAACATTTCAGAGTCTATTTGCCATTCAGAGAATATACTCATAGTAAGTGCTGTTGGTGGAATATAATGCTAATAGTATGTGAAATCTGAATTGCAATTCAAAGGAAGAAAATGTGTAAGGCCAAAGGCCCAGCAGAATGGGAAATGTCACAATTAAACCAACTTACTTGAACTCAAACTTCTAAACAGAATTGAAGATTGAAAATATTTATGGCTTCTTAAATTAATATTGCTAAGCCACCCCAAGGCTGTTAACTAAAAGTGGAGCATTAAAGGATGTAGACACCACACTGCTGAGCATTTGCCACTGGTAACTGTTAGGACTCCCTCTGTAGTGATGCAATGCAAAATTCTGTATTAAATTTCTCGACGACTTCTGCCAGGGATGAGGGAAGATACACAGCTCCAAGTGGACTGGGGGTTACTGTTGCATTGAGTGAGGAAGTAGCTAGGCTTAGCCAGGGTGCAACTCCAGTGAGAGGCATCCAAGTTTAAATCCTACCTCTTTCTGAGGATTTGCTACCACCTTGTGCGTTAGACATCAGATTTCCATTACAGCTTTTCACTGCTTGCTTGGCTTCCCTTTCAAGAAGGGGAGCAAGGAATTGTGGTGCTTTCCTAGCGGCTGCCAAAGATATGTAAACTTTTCACTGGGGCAGCAGCTGGAACTCGGGGACCCCCTTCCATCCCTCCCCTCTGCCCGTACACAGAAGTGGGTGTCCCATGGTACGTGTGGGCTCATACATGCACATATTCTGGTGGTGAATGCTTACTCTACAAAATGAGAACAGGTTCAATAGAAGGGAATGAGGAGGTCCCTAGCCTACGTTACTAACCTCCTGGGAAGTGGGAAAAATAGGCTAGAGAAAATTCTAATAGAAGATGGAAATGGAGTTGATTTTTGGTAACTTGCACTAGCCACTGGGTTGTGGCATAGAAGAACATGTGTTTTATATGAAGTCTGTTGTAAACGATGAATTTCTGTGATGGGAGAGAGAGAAGATGAGCTGCTTGTGAATGCCAGGGAGATGTAGGAGATCAGTACTAAAGCAATTTACATGGTTAAGGCTGAGTCATTTCAGAGTATACGCAAATATGGTATTCTGCAGTATCAAATGTAGAAAATGTGGGTGTGTGCAAATGTTCGTGAAAGCTGAGTGTGGGCCTTTAGATCCCTAGAGTGTGGGATCTAAATTTTGCATGCGATACCTTTTAGTGGACAGGGGTCTTAAAAGTTTGCTGAATAGTATTGAAGTGGTGCACTTGATAAGGCAATATTGGAACTGGTTTAAAACACCAGGAATATACAAACATTTCACAGCAGTAGTGATCAAAAATGGTCCACTTGGTATTTTTCAAACTTCCCAACTTGCTTTGGAATGAAGTAAGTTCAGCAAGTTTGAACCCAAATGATGATTTGCGCATGTGCGTAAAAGCCAGGGAAGTTCACAACAGGTTAGTGCCCATCAGTGCTCTGGAGTCAGTAAGCTGTCAAACAGTTCAACATTTCCCCACTTTATCTTTTTGGCATTACAGTAACTTGTAGCCTGCTAATACTTGTGCGTTCCAAATCTTCTGCAGTACTGGAGGGAAAAAAAGTGTTTCTTATGATGACTTCCTGCAAGTGAAGTTCTGTGTTTCAACTGTGAGATGCCAGTATCATTCACTGGCACAGATCTGTTGAGGGTGAAGCTTCAGGAATCTGAAAAAAAATCTATGCAGATAATTCTTCAGAGATTTGATTAATATTAATTTCCAGATAAAATTGTAGGAAGAGAAAGTAATTGTGACAATTCTGCAGCGCTAAGTGTATTTTAGGAACACAGGAATCTGTACATATAACTGGATCTGGCATCTCCACAAGCTGATTGTTTAGTTCTGATATGCTTTGTGTCATCTTCAAAGGCAGAGGCATCCGCTGTTCATCTCGCGTTGCATCATTTTTCTTTGACCGAGGTGAGGTGACCAGATACTCCCATTGTCACATCAACCAAAAGTGTCATTGATGTCCCTTTAGCACTTGCATGCACCGGGTGTGGGCTGCCTGTGTGTTCTAGGATTTTTTTTTTCTGTGATTAGAACTCATCTTCTAATCATGGCAAGCTTTATTCATAAAATTATACAAAGATGGCATCTACAGTATGTCCAAGCCTGGACAGCCACACTGGACTGCTGATGAAGCTCAGCAAAGTGGGAGATATAAGCAAATAGAACTATTTCAGAAATAATTTGAAAACAGGTGCTACTCGGCCGCAGCAGGTGACTGATCTGCTGTTGTATGCACAATATGATTTTATTGCTGTGAATAACCTAATAAAAATGTACCTTATGCAGCCTTTTCCTGGAAGTAGGCATATTTAAGAGTGGAATAGCTTGTAGGCTTTGTGTAACTTGAAGAATGCATATACAAAGAATGCTTGTAGCTTGGATTTTCCACTTGAATTTAAATGTCAGTAATCATTAGCATAAAGATGTTATGAATGTGAAAATATGAAAGATTGTGCTAAGCTCAATGTATACAAAATGTAAGTGTGAACTGGGGTGCTTGCACACACTATGAGCCAATTAATAAAAATAATGTTGAAATGGAAGATAATGCATATAAGTTGAAAGCAACTAGCTGCATGCCATTTTGCACTTCTTGTCTGATGATCATGTCTATCTGTTATGTCATTGTGTATAAATTATAAATTCCTGTGAAAAGGGGTCATGTGTTATGTCTGTAAACTACCAATGCACAACTGTGGCGCTGTATAGCTAATAATATGTATTAGGCTTTTTTAAATGTTGAATTGAGTAATTAAGAGTGAATACAAGACTTTATTTTCAGGACAACTTGTAGTGTCTGAGCAGTCTTTGAGCTCTGAAAGCAACGGAATAAAAGTAGCAGAATCTCTCAGTTTTATTAGCTCTACATTCTGTACCAAACAGACACAAAAAAAAAGGCAGTGGAGATAATTAATAACTAAATATTTGAGTGGCCTGACAACTGGAGTAAATGTGTTGCCTTGTAGTGTATTGATAGCCCTAAATTATAACACATGTATATCTTAGCAATGGGTTTGGTATAGACTCTGACTAGTCATTTAAAATAATCTTAAATACTGCGTGAATAGCTTCATAGTCCTAGAAGTCTTGTAACAGTCATGTTTTTTCTTTAATTAGAGATCCAGATACAGGGTCTCAGTCTTGTATAGAAATAAACAGACTCCTATAGTTTCATAGCTTGTTGGACTGAGCTTTAATTTGGCGATGGTGTACAGAAATCTTCTGTGGCACAGATCTGTTACAAAGATGCTGGAGGACCTGCCTTGCTATTCCCCAGGAGTCACCATATACCATGCAAGCAAAAAGATAAACCCCAAGATAATGTATATCTACATTTGTAAAGTATGCATTTGCAATATAATTAATCTATCACTTTTTCTTAAACTAAATAAATCTTTCCATGCAGTTTTGAGAAGGTACATGAATATGTCTGGTTGTCTGGCAGCTCAGGAAGAGGTAATTGTTCAGAAAATGGACTGCAACACAAAATCAAAACCGAGTGTAGATTTATGTGTGATTAAATAAGACTATAAGGGATAGCACAATCAGTAAGCTTAAACTATTTTACGTATTGTGTTGGTAATTTCTGGTTCATTGAATGTGCTGAGGTGCCCTCATAAGTGATACCAGACACACATTGGCAACAAGGTGCACAGTCCTGGTAGACTGGTATTGCAGGAGAGGGAGCGCACAGTTTGGAGAGATGTAATGACAACACATAGCACTGCAGTATCCACAGACTGACAGCAGGTCATCGATACAAAAAGCTGAATTTGTAATGTTTCTTCCTGGTCCTGAAAGTATGAATGGCTAAAGGTAGCAGGAGAGGGGAGTGATCCTGTCTTTGTTGGGCCCCTTGCAATCTCAGATGCCTTGGGCAAATAGTAAAATTCTGTCCTTGAGCAGCAGCTACATGGGATCAAAACTCCTTCCTCAGCAGATCTTTCCTTTGGTTTGATTTAATATTACATGTTACTGCCTTTCCCTTGTCAGAAAGGAAGTTTAATTCTATCTCCTCTTTTGTGGTATTCACAGTGTGCTAATTAGTGCTATTTCCAACCAGTTACCTGTGCCTCCAAGTAATGGCTATGTGTATGTATTTGAAATTACCTGTCGCATCTCGCCCCTTATCTTTGAAATGAGCAAACAACAGAACTGGGTGTTTGTTTTATGGTGATGCAAGAGAGTGAAAGACCTGAAGTTTGATTGATTTTTTTTTTGATTTTTTTTTTTTTTTTGGTCCCTTGTTGAGTCTTTAGAGCTGGCACTTACCAAACTATTTTTTGACCTGCAAAGTCAAGTAGAGGTGACTTAACTGACAGTAAATATTGAACTCTATAGTGCCATTTTTACAGTAATAAATTTAAGAGCAGGATTGTATGCTTGATCTGCAGAGGAGGGTTCGGGTTTGTGGTGTAGTCATGCATGTTCAGTAATTACTTCCTCCTGTTTGACCAGGTTGGGGTATGGGAAGACCAGGAAAGGAAGAATTGATTTTTTGGTTTTGTTTTGTTAGGTTTTCTTATGTGTTTCAAAGTTTAAAGAAAACTTGCTATGCAAGAAAAGAAATCAAATTTCATAGCTTAATTTGTAGAAAGTGTCAAGTTTTTTAAATAGGTGTATTTTTTTTTTAACATAAAATTTAATTTTCATTGCTTGGAAAACAGCATATACTTCAGAATGAAAATGTCAGCTTAAATGATTCACCATGAAACAAGCAGCTTTCGTGGTATCTGTCCTTCACACTGTAATGAAAATTCTTCTTGGTGCTATACGATACAACATTTGCTGTTACTCCCTATAACAACGTGAAGAGTTGTGCATCTCATCATCATGCATGAAAGTTATTTTCTTCGTTCTGCTGAGGAAAATCGCGTTTGTACGATTCTACAGATAAAAATCTAGAGAGAACTTTAATTGCTTAATCGGAGAAAATAAATCGCTTTTAAATCGCAGAAATGGTCCAGATTTGTATTTTATAAGGAGCAAGACTGCGTGAAGTCGTTACCTTCACAAGTTTAGCATCTTGTTAGGTGTCCTGTGTCCTAAAACCGAATACTTTCCAAGGGCTTTCCAAGCCGGCGACAGCTGCGGTGTTGGCGCCGGGGCTCCCTTCTCGCCTCAGCCGTTTGCGGCTGCCCCCGAGG